>NC_092787.1:29661109-29867840 GCF_047496795.1 Chiloscyllium punctatum | reverse complement strand
AGCTTCCTTGATATTAATTGCTGTCCCATTGTGGTCTCCTCCTTGATCTGCCTGGCCCCTTCATTGCTGAAATGCCCTGGGGATACCTCTCTACCTCAATATCCTGCTTTCACTCCTCCCTGGTCACCTGCCATAATAGCTGCAGATGAGTCTTGGTCTTATGAAGGCGCTGTGTTGTTGTGGTCACAGCGCTATATGAATGCAGGTTGTTGTTCTGAGTGCCCCTCTCTGTCTCTCTCTCTCTCTCTCTCTCTCTCTCTCTCTCCTGCTGCAGGTTCCTTGCTCTACCTCCTAACCCTGATTCTGCTGCGCCGTGACTCTAGGCACACCAGTCCTGAGGAATCAACCCCCCTACTGGAGCCCACTCCCAGGGAACCATCTCCGAAATACACCTGACACCAGCACACCAAGGGGGAAGGGGCTGTCTGACTGGGGGAGGAGGGTGTCTGACTAGGGGAGGGGGTGTCTGACTAGGGGTGGGGGTTGTCTGACTCGGGGAGGGGGGTGTCTGACTCGGGGATGGGGTGAATGACTAGGGGAGGGGGTGTCTGACTAGGGGAGGGGGGTGTCTGACTGGGGGAAGGGGTGTATGACTAGGGGAGGGGGTGTATGACTAGGGGAGGGGGTGTCTGACTAGGGGAAGGGGTTTATGACTAGAGGAGGGGGGTGTCTGACTAGGGGTGGGGAGTGTCTGACTAGGGGAGGGGGGTGTCTGACTAGGGGAGGGGGGGTGTCTGACTGGGGATGGGTGTATGACTAGGGGAGGGGGGTGTCTGACTGGGGGAGGGGGGTGTCTGACTAGTGGAGGGGTTGTCTGACTAGGGGTGGGGGGTGTCTGACTAGGGATGGGGGGTGTCTGACTAGGGGTGGGGGGTGTCTGACTAGGGATGGGGGGTGTCTGACTGGGGAAGGGGTGTCTGACTAGGGGAGGGGGGTGTCTGACTAGGGGAGGGGGTGTCTGACTAGGGGTGGGGGTTGTCTGACTCGGGGAGGGGGGTGTCTGACTCGGGGATGGGGTGAATGACTAGGGGAGGGGGTGTCTGACTAGGGGAGGGGGGTGTCTGACTGGGGGAAGGGGTGTATGACTAGGGGAGGGGTTGTCTGACTAGGGGAGGGGGGTGTCTGACTGGGGGAGGGGGGTGTCTGACTGGGGGAGGGTTGTCTGACTGGGGGAGGGGGTTGTCTGACTAGGGGAGCGGGGGTGTCTGACTGGGGGAAGGGGTGTATGACTAGGGGAGGGGTTGTCTGACTAGGGGAGGGGGGTGTCTGACTAGGGGTGGGGTGTGTCTGACTAGGGGAGGGGGGTGTCTGACTGGGGGAAGGGGTGTCTGACTAGGGGAGGGGGGTGTCTGACTAGGGGAGGGGGTGTCTGACTAGGGGTGGGGGTTGTCTGACTCGGGGAGGGGGGGTGTCTGACTCGGAGATGGGGTGAATGACTAGGGGAGGGGGTGTCTGACTAGGGGAGGGGGGTGTCTGACTGGGGGATGGGTGTATGACTAGGGGAGGGGGGTGTCTGACTGGGGGAAGGGGTGTATGACTAGGGGAGGGGTTGTCTGACTAGGGGAGGGGGGTATCTGACTAGGGGTGGGGTGTGTCTGACTAGGGGAGGGGGGTGTCTGACTGGGGAAGGGGTGTATGACTAGGGGAGGGGGGTGTCTGATTAGGGAAGGGGGGGTGTCTGACTGGGGGAGGGGGGTGTCTGACTGGGGGAGGGTTGTCTGACTGGGGGAGGGGGTTGTCTGACTAGGGGAGCGGGGGTGTCTGACTGGGGGAAGGGGTGTATGACTACGGGAGGGGGGGTGACTGACTGGGGAGGGGGGTGTCTGACTAGGGGAGGTGGGGTGTCTGACTGGGGGAACGTGGGTGTCTGACTGGGGGAGGGGGGTGTCTGACTGGGGGAGGGGGGTGTCTGACTGGGGGATGGGTGTATGACTAGGGGAGGGGGGTGTCTGACTAGTGGAGGGGGTGTCTGACTAAGGGAGGGGTGGTGACTGACTGGGGAAGGGGGGTGTCTGACTAGGGGAGGGGGGTTTCTGACTGGGGGAAGGGGTGTATGACTACGGGAGGGGGGTGACTGACTGGGGAGGGGGGTGTCTGACTAGGGGAGGTGGGGTGACTGACTGGGGGACGTGGGTGTCTGACTGGGGGAGGGGAGTGTCTGACTCCAGGGGGGTGTCTGACTGTGGGAAGGGGTGTCTGACTAGGGGAGGGGGGTGTCTGACTGGGGGAGGGGGGTGTCTGAATAGGGAAGGGGGGTGTCTGACTAGGGGGTGTCTGAATGGGGGAGGGGGGGTGTCTGACTGGGGAGGGGGATGTCTGACTAGGGAAGTGGGGTGACTGACTGGGGGGGAGGGGGGGGGGTGTCTGACTGGGGGAGGGGGGTGTCTGACTGGGGGAGGGGGGGTGTCTGACTGGGGAGGGGGGTGTCTGACTGGGGGAGGGGGGTGTCTGACTGGGGGAGGGGGGTGTCTGACTGGGGGAGGGGGGTGTCTGACTGGGGGAGGGGGGTGTCTGACTGGGGAGGGGGGTGTCTGACTGGGGGAGGGGGGTGTCTGACTGGGGGAGGGGGGGTGTCTGACTGGGGGAGGTGGGTGTCTGACTGGGGAGGTGGGTGTCTGACTAAGGGAGGTGGAGTGTTTGTCTGAAGGAGGGGGGGTGTCTGACTGGGGGAGGGGGAGTGTTTGTCTGAAGGAGGGGGGTGTCTGACTGGGGGATGGGTGTGTCTGACGGGGAGGGCATGTCTGACTGGGGGAGATGGTGTCTGACTGGGGTTGTCTGGCTGGGGGGAGAGGTCTGCCCGATTGAGTGAGTGCGTGTCTGACTGGGGAAGGGGTGTGTCAGACTGGCGGAGGGGTGGTCTACCCTTTAATAGACTGGTGTGTGGGGGTGGGGTGCGGGATGGAGGGGCTGTGGGAGGGGGTCTGGCGTTCTGATGCCAGAGGCTATGCTCAGACCGAGGTGCAGTGTAACTGATGGAGATGTAAATTCATCCAGTGCAACTATCTCAAGTCGAGGTAATTGTTATTAAAATGAGAGGCAAGAAATGGCCAACATTTTTGTAGCTGTCCAGTAATTCCTGAAATTCTCTGCAGTTTGATCCCTCAGCTCCTCCACTGGGGTCTCCTTATGTTTCCCAGAAAAACCAGCCATTGCAGAGGCCGCAGTCTCTCAGAATCCCAGAATCAATCCAGGAGGAGATGGATCCATCATTGTACCTGCCCTAACTCCCTGATTGAGCTCCTCACTCAGGGACCCTGCAGCACATCGACAGATTCTGCCTCCCTCACACTCTCACACAACAGATTCCAGACTCAAACACTCTGATGTGTCAAAAGTTTCTCTTTCTTCAGCAATGATTTATTTTCATAGATTCCCTACAGTGTGGAAACAGGACACTCGACCCACCAAATCCCCAGTGACCCTCCAGAGAGTACCACCAGTCCAAACCCATTCCTCTACATTTACCCCTGACTCATGCACCTAACCTCCACATCCCTGAACACTAGGGGCAATTTAGCATGGTCAATTCACCCGACCTGCACATCTTTGGACTGTGGGAGGAAACCGGAGCACCCGGAGGAAACTCACGCAGACACGGGGAGAACGAGCAAACACCACACAGTTGCCTGAGGCTGGAATTGAACCTGGGACCCTGGTGGTGTGAGGCAGCAGTGCTAACCACTGAGTCACCGTGCTGCCCATTTTTAGCAAGCCTTTGACAAATTAGAACAAATTTGTCAGCGGAGAGTTTCTTCCCAGACCAGGAGATCGGGTCCTGCTTCAGAAAGGTCACACTGCACACATGCAGCTGTCCTCACATCAGACCATACAGCCCATGACATGTGACGTGTGCATGTGTGAGTGACATGTGACGTGTGCATGTGTGAGTGACATGTGACGTGTGCATGTGTGAGTGACATGTGACGTGTGCATGTGTGAGTGACATGTGACGTGTGCGTGCACAACATGGTTCTTTTGGCTGGGGAGCAAACCTGGTCCAATGCATAAGAACGCAAAGGAAGAATATCTTAATGATGTAATCTCAAGGGGTAGGTTGGCCTCAGAGCAGCCGTGAGCTGCCACATCTAACCAGAAACATTAAATGTTGTTTAAGCTGCGTTCCCTCTCTAAGGGCAGTATGGGTCACTCCACAACACATGGATTGCAGCGGTTCAAGAAGGCAGCTCACCCCCACCTTCTCAAGGGGCAACTAGAGATGGAGAAATAAATCCTGCCCAGCCAGGCACGGCCGTGTCCCACAAACCAATAAAAATAATTCTACAGTACCCTGCAACAGCAAATGTTTCTTGTGTTCAAAGGTTCACATTTTCATAACTCTCAGTTTCCCGCACTGATAAATCATCATGTGTTCTCTCTCCAAGGGGGGGTCATCTGTCAACAAAGGCTGATCTTAAAAGCAGAGCCTCCCAATATTGTATGTGGGCACACGCTGCCTCACAGAGGGGAGGGTGTTGGGGGGGTGGAGGAGGGTGGGGCAGAGTGGGTGGGTGTGAGGGAGTTTGGCAGGAGGGTGTTCAGGGGATTGGGGTTGGGGTTAGGGGAGGGGGTTTGTGGGGATGGATGGCGGAGGGTCACAAACCCAGCCTCAGAATATTCCACTTCTCTCAGTAGAGCTCCCTAAAAGATGACCCACACGTTTCCTGCTCACTGATAGGGATTCAGCTGCTGACCCACCAGCCCTGGTGACCACCTGGTCCAGAGGAAGATGGCAATCTAAGAAGGAATAGATTAGATTCTCCTGCAGTGTGGAAACAGGCCCTTCGGCCCAACAAATCCAGACCGACCCTCTGAAGAGTAACCCATCCAGACCCATTTCCCTCTGACTAATGCGCCTAACACTATCGGCAATTTTCGATGGCCAATTCACCTGACCTGCACATCTTTGGACTGTGGGAGGAAACCCACATAGACACAGGGAGAATGTGCAAACTCCACGCAGCCAATGGCCCAAGGAGGGGGGGCGGGGGGAGAGTGATATCGAACCTGTGAGGTAGTAGTGCTAACCACTGAGCCACCATGCTGCCCCAGAGAATGGTGAAGACAGGAGAGTCTTTGCTCCTTGTAACTGAGGGTAAAGTGGGTCAGGATCAGCTGTTTCTGTAACCAGTGAACCAGCAACCTTGCTGCGTCCAATTTGTGGTGAACTACATTGGGTACAGGTCCCATACCCGAGTGGGGAGACAGTTGGTATTGGGAGATTTGAGGATTGCACAGGGTTTGGGAACAGAATTGGTGGGGTATGAGAATCTGGGCAGCACATAGTAATGGGAGGACTTTCTTCTTTCATAGTTGTGGCATCCCTGGCTGGGTCAGCATTTATATTACCCCTCCCTCCCTGCCCCTTGAGAAGGTGGGGGGTGAGCTGCCTTCTTGAACAGCTACAGTCCACCCACTATGGGTTGACCCATAATGACCCCAGGGAGGCAATTGCAGGATTTTGACCCAGTGACACTGAATCAACAGCGACATATTTCCAAGTCAGGATGGTGAGTGGCTCGGAGGGCAACTTGAAGGGGGTGGTGTTCCCATGTATCTGCTGCCCTTGTCCTTCTGGATGGAAGTGGTTGTGGGTTTGGAAGGTGCTGTCTGAGGAGCCTTGGTGAAGATCGTACACAGTGCTGCTCCTGAGTGTGATAAGAATTTAGGCAATAATAATACATGAGGTGAGGTCAGAGTTCAGCCACGATCCCATTGGATGGTAGAACAGACTTGATGGGCTGAATGGCCTACTCTGTTCTGATGTTCTCTCTCAAGATAAACCCAGTGTCTGATACACTGGAATAGAGCTTCACTTTCTCTCATCTCCATGTTCCAATGACAAACCTTCTCATTCCACAGCACCATTGCGGACTCACCTTAATTAGGGGATGGCCAAAGACCTATTAGACACAGGATAGAGGGGCACTCCAGTGTGACAGAGGCAGCTGTGAGCACTGTGTGGTTAAACTGATTCTTAATGAAAGACAGAGAAGGTGAACTGGGATAAATCCTAAACCAATCAAATAATCTGATCCTGTTAATGATTGTCAGAGAAGGTAATGAGTAGCAACATCTGATCCATGCAGCATCTGAACTAGGTCAAACTCACTGCTCAGAGACTGGATCCCCATTGAGAGAGAGAGAGAGAGTGTGTGCCGGAGACAGCGAAAGAAAGAGCGGGATGGATAATAAATGCTGGCCCAGCCTGTGATACCCACATTCCTGAATTCATCAAAAAAAACACATGTTCAAGTGATCTCACTCCTGGGAGGTCTGGCTCAGTTCAGTAGGTTAGCTCTGAATTCCCTGAGCAGGGGCAATCATTTCTCCCTATTGTCACTATCACTTCCCCTTAATGCCCTGAAAACTTTGATCAATTACCATAACCAACCAAATTCCAGGGCAAGGAAGCCCAGGTTTTGGTCATCTGCCTTTATAATAGAACATAGAACAATATGGGCCCTTCGGCCCACGATGTTGTTGCAGAGCATTTATCTTAATCTACCTAACCCACACACCCCTCAACTTACCACCATCTGTGACCAGGTAGTCATGGAGGGAACGGGGGGAACGGTCTTTGTGAAAGGCGGAAAGGGGTGGGGAGGGAAATATATCCCTGGTGTGGGATCCGTTTGGAGGTAGCAGAAATGTCGGTGGATGATGTGGTTTATGCGGAGGTTGGAAGGGTGGAAGGTGAGCACCAGGGGGGTTCTGTCCTTGTTGTGGTTGGAGGGTGGGGTTTGAGGGCGAAGGTGTGGGACGTGGATGAGATACATTGGAAGGCATCTTCAACCACATGAGAAGGGAAATTATGGTCTTTAAAGAAGGAGGCCGTTGGGTTCCAAGATGGCGGCGACCCAGCAAGTCTGAGTCTATAGTGCTCCTCCCAAGACTTGGGCAAAGTGGGTCACCCACCCCCACCACACTCACCAAATCATTTAAAATTACCATTTAATTTAATTAGTTGCTCAGTGTTGAATTTAAACAATTTAATCTTCAGCAAAAATGACTAAAGGGAAGGGAGCCTGCAGCTCTCAGCAAGCAGGACCCCCTCCCCCACCCTCTCCAGCTGCAGCAGAGGCGTCCACAGCCGCCCCGGGGGACTTACCTACAGTGGCAAGCCTCGTGGAAATTATCTCTAAACTCGATGCGAAGATCGACGCCTTCATTGAAGAATCCCAAAGTCGATGGGACTCAGTCTCGGCCTCGCTGCAAAAGCACAACCGAGACATTAAAGAAATCGAGCGCAGAGTCGGAGGGGTGGAGCTAAAGGCCACGACCTCCAAAACTACAGCACAATCGGCCGTGGATCAGGTCCGGACTCTCGAACAGCGAGTCCAGACCTTAGAGAATCATATTGATGACCTCGATAATGGAGGTCGTCGAAAAAATATTCGTTTGCTGGGCCTTCCCGAACGGGAAGAGGAAGGCCAGCTTACAGCATTTCTCGAACAGTGGCTGCCACAGCTTTTAAATCTGGAAGCTGGATCAGGCCAGGTAAGGGTGGAATGGGCCTACTGGGTCGCAGTACGCGGGCCCGGCTCGAACCAGCGCCCCCGCCCGGTCCTGTTCCGGCTGCAGAGCTATAGGGAGAGGCAGATACTCCTAGAAGTCTCAAGAAATCTTGGAAAAGATTCCCAAGCCATGATCTATAAAGGATCCAAGATCATGTTATTCCAGGACTTTTCCCCAGTTCTGGTCCGAAAGAGGAAGGCATTCGACGAGGCGAAGAAATGTTTAAGGGACTTAAATATTCATTACTCCTTACGCTACCCAGCGACGCTACCGCTTTAACAATGAAGGATCCGTGTATAACTTTGAATCGCCAGAAAAGGCTAAAGAAATTTTGGACTCTCTTAGATAAATTGTAAGAGACAATGGATGTTGGTTTGCCTTCCCCCCACTACGGTTTATATCCACCCCCCCTTTTTCTTTTTTCTTACCTTACTGTTTAATATTATCTTGGGGGGGGGGGGGTGGAGAGAGGGATTTATTTATTTGTTCTCTATTTAACTATGTATGTATGTATATATATATATATATATGTGTGTGTGTGTATATATATATATATATGTGTGTGTGTGTGTGTGTGTGTGTATGTATATATATATGTGTGTGTATATATATATATATAAAGCCGGGGGGTTTAGTTAATGTTGGTGGGGGGAGGTGGTTACCTTATTCTATTTTACCTCTGTCTCTAGGAGCGGGGTTGTTTTCCCTTGCTATTTTGTATTATTGTATTTAATTATTATTTGCTGAGGTTGTAATTTTATAGTTATATATGTTTATATATGGTATTAACATTCCCAAATATATCCAGGTGTTGGTATGGGTGGGGGTAGGGTGCTCACTGTTAACTCTAGCTTTGTACTATATATGAATTCTCCTCATTTTATTGAGGAGCACCTGGGTCAAGGGTGGGGCATTGGTTGGGAGAGGATATGATGGACTTTTGGAGAGGAAGTGACACCCCCTGGGAACAAGGGGGAAAATCTCCATTAAAATACGTTTTATACGTTTTATTTTTTTTATTATTTAGAAGTAGGTTTTTGTTATACTGTAGTGAGTGTATTACAGAGCCTTTATTTTTGTAAATTTTATATGCTCTATGCTGGGGATGCTCTGGATAGGGATTCCCCTCCCGAGGGGTCTCGGATTTGCCCGGATGATTATGGTTGATCAGTCGGTTAAGTGGTGCACCTGGAATGTCAAGGAAGTAATTCACCAGTCAAAAGGAAGAAAATATTATCAAATCTTAAGAAAGAAAGAGTTGATATAGCTCTCCTACAGGAGACACACCTGTTGGATAAAGAACACTTGAAATTATGACAGGATGGATTTGATCAGGCCTTTTTTTTCTTCTTTTAGCTCAAAAAGCAGGGGAGTTGTTATTCTTATTCGAAAGAATTTCCCTTTCAAAATCCTAAATCAGATAAAAGACGAATCTGGACGATATATTCTGATTAAAGCCCTTATAAATGGAGAAGAATATGGGATTTTAAATTTGTACTGCCCCCCCAGCACACCCCTTTAAATTTATAATGGAAGCCTTCTCAAAATTGATGGCTCTCGGTGCCCGTCATACAGTTATAGGGGGAGACTTTAATTGTATTATGGATCCAGAAATAGATAGGATTCCCAAGAGTACTACAGGAGTATCTCCCAGATCTAGACAATTGGTGGATCTGAACAAAGAATTAGGATTAGTAGATGTATGGAGATGTCTTCATCCACAGGGCAGAGATTTTTCTTTCTACTCCAATCCACATAAATGTCATATCAGAATTGATATGTTTTTTGCCTCCTTGAATTTTTTAAATTCCATATCATCCTGTAAAATAGGTAGTATAGTAATTTCCGAACATGCTGCTGTATTTATGGAAGCCAAGGCGAGGAACAATGGGACATCCCCTCGGCATTGGCGTATGGACCCCTTCCTAATGAAAGACAGTAAATTTGTAAAGTACTTCTCTCAAGAATTTAAAACTTTTTTAGAAATTAATTCAGGTACGGCTAGCAACCCATCAATGATGTGGGAGACCATCAAAGCTTACACGCGAGGTTTGATCATCTCCTACTCAGAGACCCAGAAAAAATTAAAGGGAGAACAACAGCGTCTGCTCGAAGCTCACTTAAAAGCAGCTGAAACTGCATACGCTGATAGACCTTCTATTATTAAATTGCAAAGGATTACGGCTCTTAGGACAGCTCTAAACACTACGCTTACCCAAACGGCTAAGAGGGAAATATTATTTGCAAAACAAAGGTTATATGAATTTGGCGACAAACCGGGTAGATACTTAGCATTTCTTGCAAAGAAAAAAAAGGCCCCTCAAACTATCACATCTATCAAGGAAAGTACAGGTATTCTGACTCATGATCATAAAAGGATTAATGCGATCTTTAGAAAATTTTATTCTGATTTATATAAATCGCAGGATTGTGAAGACAGGACTAGGAGGATGCAATCATTTTTTAAAAATTTGACCTTTCCGGGCCTAACTCCGGAACAGATATCGGTCCTAAATGCTCCTCTAACAGTCCAAGAAATACTTGACGCAATCAGGCAACTTCAGAGCGGTAAGGCACCTGGCCCAGATGGTTTTCAAGCTGAATTTTATAAAGAATTTACAGAAGTGGCTGGTCCACTTATGGACATGTATAACTATGCATATAGTCAGGGCTGTCTCCCGCCTTCGCTGAAAGAGGCAAATATCTCTCTTATCTTTAAAAAAGGAAAGGATCCAGAAGATTGCGCGTCATACAGACCAATATCCTCGCTAAATGTAGATTTTAAAATCCTTTCTAAAACATTAGCATTGAGGCTAGAAAGGGTACTGCCACATATCATAAAGGAGGATCAGACGGGGTTTATTAAGGGCCATAGATCATCCAATAATATTAGAAGGGTTTTGAATATAATTCAAGCCTGTCATCAGGGAAAGATACCAGGAGTAGTAGTTTCATTAGACGCGGGAAAGGCATTCGACAGGGTTGACTGGTCATATTTGTTTTACACATTGGAAAGGTTTGGCGTTGGAAAGGTGTTTACCAAATGGGTCTCAACATTGTATAGTGATCCCAAAGCAGTTGTGGTTACCAATGGATTAGGTTCGGATAGCTTCAGTGTGGGTAGGGGCTGCCGTCAGGGATGTCCTCTCTCGCCATTGTTATTTACGCTAATAATTGAACCACTTGCAGAAGCTATACGGGCTGATCCTAATATAACGGCCCCGAGGATTGGTACAGGTAAACATAAAATTACCCTTTATGCAGATGATGTTCTCCTATTCCTCAGTAATCCTCTGATGTCCATGCCTCGCTTAATCCAAGTTATTAATACATTTAACACATTCTCAGGCTATAAAATTAATTTCTCAAAATCAGAGGCTATGCCAATGGGTGGCCTTGCTATGATACCCCACTTAGTGGATGGATCCCATTTTCCCTTTCGGTGGTCCCTGGAGGGTTTCTTATATTTAGGTATTTTTATTACCCCAGTATTTGGTCAGTTATACAAGGCTAACTTTGTGCATTTACTGGAAAGGATAAGGCAGGACCTCCAGCGATGGGGAGACCTTCCAATTTCCTGGCTGGGTAGAATAGCACTAATTAAAATGAATGTCCTGCCCCATCTCCTATACCCTATGAGAATGCTTCCGGTGATGCTGCCGAGGCTGGCACTACGTAAATTATATGGCTGGTTGGGTTCCTTTATCTGGAATCATAGATGGCCCCTCATTAAGCTGAAGAAGCTACAGCTTCCACAGACAAGGGGAGGATTGGACTTCCCAGATTTTAGGAAATATCAGTTAAGTTCCTTATTAAGTTACATAGCCGATCAGGTCTTGTCTGACCCGCAATCAATCCGGTTGGACATCGAGGCTTCTCAAGTAAAATACCCACTTATTAACCTTTTATTTTCAGACAAGAGGAAAATCATTACGGATCACTGTAAAAACCCTATAATACTAAATACAATTAAAGCTTGGAATATAGTGCGGCAAAATGAGGGCAACTCACATAAAACATCTCCCTATGCTCCAATAGTGGGAGCAAGGGGATTCCAACCGGGGTTTACAGATGCCACTTTCAAACTCTGGAGATCCAGGGGTATCTCATGTCTAGGGGACCTATTTAAACAAGGGGTCCTGATGTCTTTTGAACAGCTGCGTCAGAAATTCGGATTACCTAATGGAGACCTCTATCGATACTTCCAAATTCGAGATTATATACAGAAGAAGACTACGTTATTAGATAGTCTTTATAAATCAGATAGAGAATGTAGAGTACTATGACCAATGGGGGTATCTTCTGTTAGTACTATTTATCATTTACTACATGATGAAGTATCGGGAGATATGGACAATCTGCTTAAAACATGGGATCAGGAATTGGGACGAGAAATCTCTATAGAAACATGGAATAACATTTGGGAAAACGCTAGAAGAATCACCATCTGTAACAGAACTCAGGCTATCCAGCTGAAGATACTTCATAGGGCCCATATAGCACCAGATCGATTGGCAAAATTTAAGGCAGGGGCATCTCCAATGTGTCCCAAATGTAAAATAGAGGTGGGCACTCTTGTACATTGTCTATGGACCTGTCATAAGATCCGTAGATACTGGACTAAAGTTGCAAGTACCCTGACAGAAATTTTAGGAACGGAAATTAAAGTGGACCCCGTATCTCTCCTTTTGGGCTTTTCGAACTTTCCCTCCCTGGACATGTACGGGAAGAGACTATTTTCTATTCTCTCTTTCTGTGCAAGGAAAACTATTTTGGTGATCTGGGTGGCTGAGGGCCCCCCTGGACTTTCAAATTGGCACAGATTAATTATGGAATGTATTCCCTTGACTTCCTTACAAATATGGTGCACCAAAAGACCGAATTATTTTATAAAATATGGCAGCCCTTCTTGAATTATATGAATACAGATATTTCTGCTATCCTAACAAGGGCTTTTATTTAATTGAGATTGCGAACCTGGCTGGTCCGGGGCCCCTTGGGAGAGGAATCCCGCACGAATACAGGTTTTGTTACATTTGATGTTAACACATTCCGAGCATGTAAGAGACTTAAATATACACTCTGGTTAGTTGTAGGTTAGATTAGTAGTCAGTTGAGTTTTGTTTATTTTTCTCGGTATTTTTCTTTTGTTAAATTTTGGTTATTATATATTTAAGCTTTAATTGTGTATCAATGTTTGTACATGAGAGTTTTGTTTATTTCTGTAAACTTGTAAAAATTTTAAATTTCTAATAAAAATATCTATAAAAAAAAGGAGGCCATCTGGTGTGTTGTGTGGGTGACTACCTGGTCAGGTCCACGCCTCCCTACAACCCACCCTCCCATCCTGGCACTTTCCCCAGCCACCACAGGAATTGTAAAACCTGTGCCCACACCTCCTCCCTCACCTCCATCCAAGGCCCTAAAGGAGCCTTCCACATCCATCAAAGTTTTACCTGCACATCCACTAATATCATTTATTGTATCCGTTGCTCCCGATGCGGTCTCCTCTACATTGGGGAGACTGGGCGCCTCCTAGCAGAGCACTTTAGGGAACATCCCTGGGACACCCGCACCAATCAACCACACCGCCCCGTGGCCCAACATTTCAACTCCCCCTCCCACTCTGCCGAGGACATGAAGGTCCTGGGCCTCCTTCACTGCCGCTCCCTCACCACCCGACGCCTGGAGGAAGAACGCCTCATCTTCTGCCTCGGAACACTTCAACCCCAGGGCATCAATGTGGACTTCAACAGTTTCTTCATTACCCCTCCCCCACCTTACCTCAATTCCAATCTTCCAGCTCAGCACTATCCTCATGACCTGTCCTACCTACGAATCTCCCTTCCCACCTATCCACTTCACCCTCCCCTCCGACCTATCACCTTCATCCCCACCCCCATCCACCTATTGTACTCTCAGCTACCTTCTCCCCAGCCCCACCCCCTCCCATTTATCTCTCCATCCCGGAGGCTCCCTGCCTCATTCCTGATGAAGGGCTTTTGCCCAAAACGTTGATTTTCCTGCTCCTCAGATGCTGCCTGAACTGCTGTGCTTTTCCAACACCACTCTAATCTAGACTCTGATCTCCAGCATCTGCAGTCCTCACTTTCGCCACAGACATAAGACTGCCTGGTCTGTAATTCCCAGGGATTTCCCTTTTCCCTTTCTTGAACAGAGGAACAACATTCACCTCCCTCCAATCATCCGGTACTACTCCCATGGAGAGTGAGGGTGCAATGATCATCGCCAGAAGTGCAGCAACCTCATTCCTTGCTTCCCACAGTAACCTTGGATATTTCTGGTCTGGGCTGAAAACGTGTTGCTGGAAATCTCTAGCATCTGCAGTCCTCACTTTCTCCTAAATCTGATCTGGCCCTGGGGACATATCCATCTTGATGCTTCTCAGAATTTTTAGCACGTCCACTTCCTTAATATCAAACTGTTCAAGCCTATTAACATGCTCCAAAATGTTCTCACTATCAACAAGGTCCCTTTCTCTAATGAATATTGAAGCAAAAAAACTCATTTACGGCCTCCCCTACCTCTTCAGACTCCAGGCACGAGTTCCCTCCATTATCCCTGATCGGCCTTACCCTCTCTCTGATCATTCTCTTATTCCTCACATAAGAATAGGACGCCTTTTGGGTTTTCCCTCGTCCTTCCCGACAAAGCACTTTTTGTGCCCCCCACCCCACCCCTCCCCAGCTCTCCTCAGTCCGTTTTTGAGTTCTTTCCTAGCTACCCTCTAATCCTCTAATGCTGTGCCAGATCCTTCTTCCTCAACCTTAAGTAAGCTTCCTCCTTCCTCTTGACAAGAATCTCCTCTTCCCTTGTCATCCATCGGCTCCATCCAGACCATCTGCATAAGGAGGTTCCAATCAATATTGGGGAAGTTGAAGTCACCCATAACAACAACTCTGTTCCATCTACGCCTTTCCAAGGTCTGCTGTCCAATCTGTTCTTCCATCTCTCTGCTGCTATTGGGGGGTCTATAGAAAACACCCAATAAAGTGACTGCCCCTTTCCTGTTACTGACTTCCACCCATACTGACTCAGTAGACAAACCCTCCTCAATAACCTCCTTTTCTGTAGCTGTGATACAATCTCTGATTAGCAATGCTACACCCCATCCTCTTTTTCCACCCTCCCTGTTCTTTTTAAACATTCTAAACCCTGGACCATCAAGTAACCATCCCTGTCCCTGTGAAACCCACGACTCCGTTATGGCCACAACATCGTAGCCCCAAGTACTGATCCATGCTGTACGTTTGTCACTCTTATTCCTGACACTCGGTGCATTGAAACAGACTCAATTTTTATTTGTAAATATATTTATTAGCAATTTTTTTTAACTTTACAAACATATAAAATTATTGAAAAAAAAATCAATCACAAATATCAGTCTAATAAAAAGAAAAAAACACAAATTACAATACAACTACTGTCTCCTAACTAGTAACCTACCCTCTAATACAAAGCAAACCCTAACACTGTGCAAAGCAACACCCAAAAAAGAAAGAAAAGCAAAAACAAACCCAAAAAACCCACAAAATACAGAACAGCTGTGCTCGACGCAAGGCTCCCAAACAAAGGAACGGGAGCATTTTATACACACCCGTATTAACTCGGGAGACCCCCTCCAGGGCCCAGGGCTTGACAAATCTAACCATCCTGGTTAAACAAATGCTCTAGTTAAGATAACTGACAAATCTATATCCAAATAACTCAAGTAGGGCTGCCATGTCTTATAAAAATAGTCTGTTGTGTGGTGCACCATGTTTGTAAAAAGGTCCAAGGGAATGTGCTCCATAATTAATTTCTGCCATTCCAGCAAGCCTGGCGGGTTCCCACACACCCAATTCATCAGAATATTCTTCTGTGCACAGTATGCAAGAATATTAAATACTTTCTTCCCATGCCCGTCTAAAGATGGTAAATTTGGTAGATCTAAGAGTAGAGATATCGGGTCTACTTTGACCTCAGTCCTCAATCCCCTCCCTATCTCTCCCGCCACAGCGCTCCAATAAACACGGAGCCTGTGGCCTGTCCAGAAACAATGGGAAAGAGTACCTACACTTATTTTACATTTGGGGCACACTGAAGATGCCCCTTTTTAAAATTTCGCCAGACGGTCTGGTGCCAGATGAACCCTGTGCAGAATTTTTAACTGCGTAGTGCATGTCCTAATGCAGATTGAGATCTTTCGATTATTCTCCCATATGTTCGCCCATGTTTCAGAAGAGACCTCCATTCCTAACTCTTGCTCCCAGACCTCACGTAACCGGTTAATATCCTGCCAGGCCCTGCCACCTAGCAGGCAATAGAGGGCACTAACTGAAAGGGTGCTTGTGGAGCGTAGCAACAACCTTTCTGTATGGGGCTTATAGGGCTGAGTGAGAAGCGTAGTCTTCTTCTGGATGAAATGCCTAACCTGAAAAAAACAGAAAAGGTCTGAAACAGACACAATTTAACCCATTCCCTATCCCTTTCAACTGTGTATCCTTCCTGACAGACTCTCTGCATTCTATTTCTGCCCGTTCAACAACCACCCTGCCCTCTGATCTGTAGTTCTGGTTCCCATTCCCCTGCCAAACCCTCCGGGAGTGCCCCTCCAGTTTAAGTGCGACCCATCCTTCATGTACAGGTCCCACCTTCCCCAGAAGGTACCTCAATGATCTACGTATCTGAAGCCCTCCCTCTTGCACCAGCCCTGTAGCCATGTGTTTAGCTGCCCTCACTCCCTGTTCCTCACCTCACTAGCACGTGGCACCGGTAGCAATCCTGAGATTACTATTCTGCTCATTCTGCTTTTTAGCTTCCAACCTAACTCCCTGAAATCACTTTTTAGACCCTCATCCCTTTCCTGGCTATATCATTGGTGCCAATGTGCACCACAACATCTGGCTGCACACCCTCCCCCTTCAGAATCCTGGAAACCCGATCGGTGACATCCCGGACCCTGGCACGTGGGAGGCAACATACCTTCCAGGAGTCCCATTCACAACTACAGAATCCCCTGTCTGTTCCTCTAACTATTGAGTCTCCTACCACAAGCACTTTTCTAATCTCCCCTATTCTCTTCTGAGCCACAGAGCCAGGCTCAGTGCCAGAGACCTGGTCACTATGGCTTTCCCCTGGTAGAGTTTAGATTAGAGTGGTGCTGAAAAAGCACAGCAGGTCAGGCAGCATCCAAGGAGCAGGAAAATCGACGTTTCAGGCAAAAGCCCTGTTCCAGCACCACTCTAATCTAAACTCTGGTTTCCAGCATCTGCAGTCCTCACTTTTGCCTAGTTGATTTCCCCTGGTAGGTCATTTCCCTGCCCCCCCCCCCCACCCCCCAACAGTATCCAAAACAGTATATACGTTATTGAGGGGAACAGCCACAGGGGATCCCTGCACTATCTGCCTGTTCCCTTTCGGTCCCCTGATTGTAATCCATCTGCATTCTTCCTGTACCTGAGGTGAGAATACCTCCCTGTAACTCCTCTCAATAACCCCCTCTGTCTCCCAAATGATCTGAAGTTCATCCAGCTCCATCTCCAGTTCTCTAAAGCGATTTCCGAGGAGCTGGAGTTGGGTACATTTCCCGCAGATGAAGTCAGTGGGGACACTAGTGGTGACCCTTACCTCCCACATCCTACAGGAGGAGCACGCATCTAGTCCCACTGTTCTGAATTCCCAAACAGACTGTTTTAGAAACTAGTAACTTTACCGAATCAGCACACAGAACCTTTATTTTGGTTAGAGGAGGAGGATTGGGTGGGAGACATGACCTAAGTTGTGTTTCAGATAAAGCAAAAGCCCAAATCTATTACCTCACTGACTCAGGATTCCCGTGTCTGCTCCTGCTCAGCGCGTGTTCTGCCTGTACAAGAGATAAGTTATTAAAGAGTTAATTTACCTTCCCGGCAGCCCCCTTGTCCTTGCTCTCACTGCTCCCGTTATACTCCTTGTAATTCAGGTTTTGTTCTGGTCAACCTCCCCTCCCTGAGGTACACTGCTCAAAGCCACTCCATTGTCACTCAGCTGTGGTCTAAGCAGGTCTCTGTGTCAATGGAGTAAGACTCCCACTCACTCATATTCCACTAACAGAGGTTCATGTCCCATTTGCCTTCCTGATACATTTCTGCATCTGTTCATGATTTTGTCATCATCTATAAACCTGGGCAACAGGACTGTGTGAGTATTGATAGTATTCATGCCTCTAAGCCAGGAGGCTTGGGTTCAAGCCCCACTTACTCCAGAGACGTGTAATAATGTCGCTGACAGGATGATTAGAAAGATACAAACCTGGACAGCTCCAAGTCTTGTTGGAGCTTCACTGTTTACACTGATACTTACCTTCCATTTATCTTCAATGAAACCAATTTGTCCCAGATTAACAGGTTCACTGGTACTAATTAGTGAAGGAAACAGCACCCATACAGACAGCAGACCCGATGAAGTGTCAACTGGACTCGAAACGTTGACTTGCTCTCCCTCCCTGGATACTGTCTGACCCACTGGGATCTCCAGCATTTGTTGTTTCCAGTACAGATTCCAGCATCTGCAGAAACGTATTCCTAAATATTCTGAATCAATTGACTTCTCAGGTTACAGCTGTGGTATTGGAGAGCATTCCATAGGACTGCATAGAGACAAGGAGCATCCAACAAATCCCCACTGCACTCCCTCAGCACTGAGCCTCCGACAGTGCGGCACTCCCTCAGCACTGACCCTCCGACAGTGCCCACTCCCTCAGCACTGAGCCTCCGACAGTGCGGCACTCCCTCAGCACTGACCCTCCAACAGCGCAACACTCCCTCAGAACAGACCCTCCAACAACGCGGCACTCCCTCAGCGCTGACCCTCCAACAGCGCAACACGCCCTCAGAACAGACCCTCCGACAGTGCGGCACTCCCTCAGCACTGACCCTCAAACAGTACGGTACTCCCTCAGCACTGACCCTCCGGCAGTGCAGCACTCCCTCAGCACTGACCCTCCGATAGTGCGGCGTTCCCTCAGGACTGACCCTCCAACAGTGCGACACTCCCTCAGCATTGACCCTCCAACAGCGCGACACTCCCTCAGTATTGACCCTCTGATAGTGCCCACTGCTTCAGCACTGACCCTCCAACAGCGCGACACTCCCTCAGCACAGACCCTCCGACAGTGCAGTGCTCCCTCAGCGCTGACCCTCTGACAGTGCAGCATTCCCTCAGCACTGACCCTCCGACAGTGCGGTGCTCCTTCAGCGCTGACCCTCCCACAGTGCAGCACTCCCTCAGCACTGACCCTCCGACAGTGCGGCACTCCCTCAGCACTGATCCTCCGACAGTGCAACTCTCCCTCAGCACAGACCCTCCGACAGTGCGACTCTCCCTCAGCACTGACCCTTCGACAGTGCAGCACTCCTTCTGCACTGACCCTCCGACAGTGCGGCACTCCCTCAGCATTGACTCTCCAACAGTGCGGCACTCCCTCAGCGCTGACCCTCCGACAGTGTGGCACTCCCTCTGCACTGACCCTCCAACAGTGCGGCACTCCCTCAGCACTGACCCTCCGACAGTGCGGCACTCCCTCAGCACTGACCCTCCACCAGTTTCTGCTGTTATTCACTGGAACACTTCAACATGCCGAGGACAGACATGTGGGCATGCGAGCAGGACACTGTGTTAAAACAACACGCTACAGGAAGGTCAGGGTCCTGCTTGCGCACAGACTGGAGATGTTTTGCAAAGCAGTCACCCAGTCTGCATTTGGTTTCTCCAATGTAGAGTAGGCCATATTGGGTGCAGCAAAGAGAATACACAAGGTTGGAGGAGGTACAGGGGAAATGTGGCTTCTCCTGGAAAGTCTGGGCTGGTCACTGACTGTGGCTCCATACACTGGCTGTGGTCCCAGTCACTGGCTGTGGTCCCAGTCACTGGCTGTGGCTCTAGTCACTGGCTGTGGTCCCAGTCACTGGTTGTAATCCCAGTCACTGACTGTGGTCCCAGACACTGGCTGTAATCCCGGTCACTGGCTGTGGTCCTGGTCACTGGCTGTGGTCCCGGTCACTGGCTGTGGTCCTGGTCACTGACTGTGGTCCTGGTCACTGGCTGTGGTCCTGGTCACTGGCTGTGGCTCTAGTCACTGGCTGTGGTCCCAGTCACTGGCTTGGTCCCAGTCACTGGCTGTGGTCCTGGTCACTGGCTGTGGTCCCGGTCACTGGCTGTGGTCCTGGTCACTGGCTGTGGTCCCAGTCACTGGCTGTGGTCCCGGTCACTGGCTGTGGTCCCAGTCACTGGCTGTGGTCCCAGTCACTGGCTGTAGTCCTGGTCACTGGCTGTAGTCCTGGTCACTGGCTGTAGTCCCAGTCACTGGCTGTGGTCCTGGTCACTAGCTGTGGTCCCGGTCACTGGCTGTGGTCCTGGTCACTGCTGTAGTCCCAGTCACTGGCTGTGGTCCTGGTCACTGGCTGTGGTCCCAGTCACTGGCTGTGGTCCTGGTCACTGGCTGTAGTCCCAGTCACTGGCTGTGGTCCTGGTCACTGGCTGTAGTCCCAGTCACTGGCTGTGGTCCTGGTCACTAGCTGTGGTCCTGCTCTGATTTGCTTTCCCAAAATGCAGCACCTCACATTTATCTAAATTAAACTCCATCTGCCACTCCTCAGCCCATTGGCCCATCTGATCAAGGTCCCATTGTACTCTGAGGTAACCCTCTTCGCTGTCCACCACACCTCCAATGTTGATGTCATTTGCAAACTTATGAACCACATCTTCTATGTTCACATCCAAATCATTTATATCATTGACAAAGAGCATTCAAAGAATGATTTTAAGGTTGGAGATGGGTGGATTCGTGTTGGGTGGGGGACAAGAGGGTGATCAGAGGAATTAGATGGTGATGTAGGATTGAGATACAAACAGATCAGCTGTGGTCTCACTGAATGCTGCAGTGGGCTCGATGGGCTGAATGGCCTACTTCTGTCTCTGTTTTGTTTGTGTGTATGAGCTGGGCTGTTGGCCTCCATTAAGGCTTCCAATATGGAACTGGAAAGAACCCTGATGAAGACATTTAGTGCAGGGATATCAGGAAAGAATGGTGGGGGGGGGGGCATACTAACTCAATTTGTCTTTGATTGAGACAGTTGGCCCAATGGGATCTTTCTGTGCCATACTATTCTACTGTTCCCTGAAAGTAACAACTGGCTCCGACCCAAATATGGAAATTGCAAATCTGGCAGCATCTGTGGAGAGAAATCAGAGTTAACGTTTCGGGTCGAATGGCCTTTCCTCAGAACTGGTGGTATCCAGGAAAATGTTGTTTTAAATACAGAAGATGGGGTGGGGTGAGGGAGTAAGGACTAAATGATAGATAGAGAGAGAGAGAGGAACAGATAGAGAGAGAGAGAGTGGATAGTGGTCAGGCTGGGAGAATGAATAGCTGCAAGTGGGGACTGTTGGTGGCTCACAGTGAGAGGTGTGTGATAGCAGTAACTCCGAGATAGTGGGGACTGCAGAAGCTGGAGAAGTCACAGTCAATAAAGTGTGACACTGGAAAAGACACAGCAGGTCAGGAAGCATCTGAGGAGCGCAAGATTCGATGTTTCAGGATTAATCCTTCTGTGAGGAAACTTGGTGTGTGGTGGTTGAGCTAAGGACATGAGAAGGACAAGTGCAGAGGCTGTCACGTTCCCAAATGGAAAATGAGGTGCTGTCCTCCCACCTCGTGCTGAGATTCATTGGAGCAAGCCTGAAACTGTGATGTTGGCCAGAGGACAGGAGGTGAATCAAAGTGGCAGCATCTGATTCCCAGCATCTGCAGTTCCTTCGGTTTTTTAACTGGATCTGACCTTTTAGGACAGCGTAACTGAACCATTCAGCTCACATTCAGTCCATCATCCTCAGTAAGTGATGAAGTGGGCAGTGTTAGCCCAGTGTTGGGACAGATAGCCCAGCAGACAGTGAGTGTGTGGAGCATGGAGCTGGGGCAGTGTGCAGTACAGGGACTGGGCACAAGGTGGCAGTGGTTGCCACTGTCTCTGAACTGTTTGGCAAGTTTACTGAACTTGCCGAACTTTGACCTCACCCTGATCCCTGCCCCCGCGTCAGTGTTTCTGGAAAACCAAACAACAGCAACAATTCAAAAGGAGATTTGACTTGGGAATAGAATCTCTCCAGATCTATGGATTGATATGACACATTATCCCCACAGAGACAAAGAGCAAAACGACAATCCAAACTTGGGGAGAACGTGATCTTCTCTGGTCTCTGTATTTAATGAAACATGTAAATGTGTTGGAGGCAGTTCAGAGAGTGTTTACCAAACTAACAGCACAAAGGAGCGGGTTTTCTAAGAGGGAAATGTTGGACAGGGGCCTGAATCTGCCCAAGTGAAAAGCAGAAACAGACGGTGTGATTAAATCAGAGACATCAGTACTGCATCCCTCCCACACACACTGCCTCTCACTGGGGTACAGTCCCGCACACAGGGACTCTCAAAGGGGAACAGTCCCACACACCCTGACTCTCAAAGGGGAACAGTCCCACACCCACTGACCCTCACTGGGGTGCTGCTCCCACACACACTGACCCTCACTGGGGTACAGCTCCCACACACACTGATTCTCACTGGGGAACAGTCCTACACACTGACTCTCACTGGGGTACAGTCCCACACACACGCTGACTGTCACTGGGGTACAGCTCCCACACACACTGACTCTCACTGGGGTACAGTCCCACACACACGCTGACTCTCACTGGGGTACGGCTCACAGACACACTGACTCTCAGTGGATACTGTCCTACACACACTGTCTCGCCCTGGGATGCCATCACACACACACTGACTCTCACTGGGGTACAGCTCCCAAACGCACTGACTCTTACTGGGTTACTGTGCTACACACACTGACTCTCCCTGGGATACAATCCCACACACACTAACTCTCACTGGGGAACAGTGCGACACACACTGACTCTCACTGGGGTACAGCTCCCACACACACTGACTCTCACTGGGGTACAGTCCCAAACACACTGACTCTCACTGGGGTACAACTCCCCCACACACTGACTCACACTGGGGAACAGTCCCACACACACTGACTCTCACTGGGGAACAGTCCCACACACACTGACTCTCACTGGGGTACAACTCCCCCACACACACTGTCTCTCACTGGGGTCCAGCTCCCACACACACTGACTCTCACTGGAGTACAGTGCCACACACACACTGTCTCTCACTGGGGTCTAGCTTCCACACACACTGACTCGCACTGGGGAACAGTCCCACACACACTGACCCTCACTGGGGTACAGCTCCCACACAAACTGACTCTCACTGGGGTACTGCTCCCCCACACACTCACTCTCACTGGGGTACTGCTCCCCCACACACTGACTCTCACTGGGGTACAGTCCCACACACACTGACTCTCACTGGGGAACAGTCCCACACACACTGACTCTCACTGGGGGACAGTCCCACACACACTGACCCTCACTGGGGTACAGCTTCCACACACACTGACTCTCACCGGGGTAAAATCCCACAAACGCACTGAATCTCACTGGGGTATAGTCCCACACACACTGACTCTCACTGGGGTACAGCTCCCACACACACACTGACTCTCACTGGGATACAACTCCCACGCACAATGACTCTCACTGGGGTACAGTCCCACACACACTGACTCTCACTGGGGTACAGCTCCCACACACACTGACTCTCTTTGGGGTACAGTCCCACAAACACTGACCCTCACTGGGGGACAGTCCCACACACACTGACCCTCACTGGGGTACAGCTTCCACACACACTGACTCTCACCGGGGTAAAATCCCACAAACGCACTGAATCTCACTGGGGTATAGTCCCACACACACTGACTCTCCCTGGGATACAGTCCCACACGCACTGACTCTCCCTGGCATACGCCCCCCACCCCCCACCCCCCCCCACACACTGACCCTCACTGGGGTACTGTCCCACACACACTGACTCTCACTGGGGTATAGTCCCACACAAACTGACTCTCACTGGGATACAACTCCCACGCACAATGACTCTCACTGGGGTACAGTCCCACACACACTGACTCTCACTGGGGTACAGCTCCCACACACACTGACTCTCTTTGGGGTACAGTCCCACAAACACTGACCCTCACTGGGGGACAGTCCCACACACACTGACCCTCACTGGGGTACAGCTTCCACACACACTGACTCTCACCGGGGTAAAATCCCACAAACGCACTGAATCTCACTGGGGTATAGTCCCACACACACTGACTCTCCCTGGGATACAGTCCCACACGCACTGACTCTCCCTGGCGTACGCCCCCCACCCCCCCCCACACACTGACCCTCACTGGGGTACTGTCCCACACACACTGACTCTCACTGGGGTACAGCTCCCATACTCAGTGACTCTCACTGAGGTATAGTCCCACGCATACTGACTCTCACTGGGGAACAGCTCCCACACACACTGACTCTCACTGGAGTACTGTCCTACACTCACTGACTCTCCCTGGGATACAATCCCACACACACTAACTCTCACTGGGGTACAGTCCCATACACACTGACTCTCACTGGGGTACAGCTCCCACACACACTGACTCTCACTGGGGTACAGCTCCCACACACACTGACTCTCACTGGGGTACAGTCCCATACACACTGACTCTCACTGGGGTACAGCTCCCACACACACTGACTCTCACTGGGGTACAGCTCCCACACTCACTGACCCTCACGGGGGTCCAGCTACCACACACACTGACTCTCACTGGGGTACAGCTCCCACACACACTGACTCTCACTGGGGTACAGCTCCCACACACACAGACCCACCTCAGGAAGGACATACTGGCACTGGAACGTGTCCAGCGGAGATTCACACGGATGATCCCTGGAATGACAGGCCTAGCATATGAGGAACGGCTGAGGATACTGGGATTGTATTCGTTGGAGTTTAGAAGATTAAGGGGAGATCTAATAGAGATGTACAAAATAATACATGGCTTTGAAAAGGTGGATGCTAGAAAATTGTTTCTGTTAGGCGAGGAGACTAGGACCCGTGGACACAGCCTTAGAATTAGAGGGGGTCATTTCAGAACGGAAATGCGGAGACATTTCTTCAGCCAGAGAGTGGTGGGCCTGTGGAATTCATTGCCACGGAGTGCAGTGGAAGCCGGGACGCTAAATGTCTTCAAGGCCGAGATTGATAGTTTCTTGTTGTCTAGAGGAATTAAGGGCTACGGGGAGAACGCTGGCAAGTGGAGCTGAAATGCGCATCAGCCATGATTGAATGGCGGAGTGGACTCGATGGGCCGAATGGCCTTACTTCCACTCCTATGTCTTATGGTCTTATGGACCCTCACTGGGGTATATCTCCCACACACACTGACTCTCACTGGGGTACAGCTCCCACAGGCACTGACCCTCACTGGGGTCCAGCTCCCACACACACTGACCCTCACTGGGGTACTGTCCCACACACACTGACCCTCACTGAGGTACAGCTCCCACACACACTGACTCTCACTGAGGTACAGCTCCCACACACACTGACTCTCACTGGGGTACATCTCCCACACACACTGACTCTCACTGGGGTCCAGCTCCCACACACACTGACTCTCACTGGGGTACGGTCTTCCACACACACTGACTCTCAGTGGGGTACAGGCCCATACTCACTGACTCTCACTGGGGAACAGTCCCACACACACTGACTCTCACTGGGGTACAGCTCCCACACAAACTGACTCTCACTGGGGCACAGCTCCCACACTCTGTGACCCTCATTGGGGTACAGCGCACACACTCACTGTCTCTCACTGGGGTACAGCTCCCCTACACACACTGAACTCTCACTGGGGTACAGTCTTCCACACACACTGACTCTCACTGGCGTATGGCTCCCACACTTGCTGACTCCCACTGGGGTACAGCTCCCACACACACTGACCCACACTGGGGTACAGCTCCTACACACACTGACTCTCACTGGGGTACGGTCTTCCACACACACTGACTCTCACTGGGGTACAGTCCCACACACACTGACTCTCACTGGGGTACAACTCCCACACACCCTGGCTCTCACTGGGGTATAACTCCCACACACACTGACTCTCACTGGGGTTCAGTCCCACACACACTGACCCTCAGTGGGGTGCAATCTCACACTCTCATTCCTGTTGCTGTTCTGGTCTTAGCAGGAAATTGTCTGTGGCGGTGAAGCTGAGAATTGATTGGCCTGGAGAATGGATATTTGACAATCTGTGCTGTCAGTGACTAAATGCTATGACTGAGAGTCGAGGGTGGGTTGTGAATTGGTAGTTTCCCACTTGGTGGAGATTCTTACTGTAACTGAGCTTCCGACCAGAGTCTGTCCTGCTGCTTTTGTGCAGGTTTATCTGTGCAGGTTTACCATGGCCTTCAGCAAGTCCCACACAAAACAATTTAGTCAGACACACAGAGGCTGTGAAGCAGACCATTCTGTGAAATAAAAACATCAAATGCTGGAGATCAGACATCGTCCATGGAGAGAGAGAGAGCTATCCATTCGAGTCAAGGTAACGTTAAGTGTGGAGGACACAGCATTGATAGCGTAGTTTTTTTGGCAGGGGGCAGTGTTGGGTGTTGGGTGTACGGTGCTGATGGAGAAAAGATGTTGACAGTTCATTTTAAGTGATCAGAATGTGAGAACGGCTGAACAATCATTTGTCTCCTGACAGACTTGAAAGGATAGACACTGGGATAGACGGAGGGGAGACAGGACATGGTAACAAGCTCAAGGAAAGGGAAGGAATGAGAATGATTCACTATTTAAAGGTGAATCCAAAATGCTGTAAAGTGCCTTGTCTGAATATGAGATGTTATTCTGCCAGTTTGTGCTGTTATTCACTGGAACACTTCAACATGCCGAGGACAGACATGTGGGCATGCGAGCAGGACACTGTGTTAAAACGACAGGCTACAGGAAGGTCGGGGTCCTGCTTGCACACAGACTGGAGATGTTTTGCAAAGCAGTCACCCAGTCTGCATTTGGTTTCTCCAATGTAGAGTAGGCCATATTGGGTGCAGCAAAGAGAATACACAAGGTTGGAGGAGGTACAGGGGAAATGTGGCTTCACCTAGAAAGTCTGTTTAGGCCCTTAGATAGGGAGCAGGGAGGAGGGGAACGGGCAAGTGTTGCACCTTCTACAGTTCTATGGGAAAGTGTCGTGACAAGGAGGGGGTGGTGAATCAAAACAAGAACGTGCTCACTCTCCATAGTTGCTGTCTGACCCGTTGTGTTCTCCTGTATTTGTTGTTTTCTGCAGTGATTTGATCCTCTATTCTGTGATGAATTTGATCAAAGAGAGTTCAGAAACATGCTTCACAAATCCATCCAGCATATATAGTCATGAAACTTTCACATTTTTTACAAATTCATAGCATTCCCTCAGGACTAACCCTCCGATAGTGCCCAATCCCACAGGACTGACCCTCCGACAGTGCCCACTCCCTCAGCACTGACCCTCCGACAGTGCAGCACTCCCTCAGCGCTGACCCTCCGACAGTGCAGCACTCCCTCAGCGCTGACCCTCCGACAGTGCAACACTCCCTCACCACTGACTCTCTGACAGTGCAGCACTCCCTCAGTGCTGACCCTCCGACAGTGCCCACTCCCTCAGCACTGAGCCTCCGACAGTGCGGCACTCCCTCAGCGCTGACCCTACGACAGTGGCCAGTCCCTCAGCGCTGACCCTCCGACAGTGCGGCACTCCCTCAGCACTGACGCTCGAACAGTGTGGCGCTACCTCAGCACTGACCCTCCGACAGTGCGGCACTCCTTCAGCACTGACCCTCCAACAGTGCGACACTCCCTCAGCACTGACCCTGTGACAGTGACCGCTCCCTCAGCACTGAACCTCCGACAGTGCCCACTCCCTAAGCACTGGCCCTCTGACAGTGCAGCCCTCCCCCAGCACTGACCCTCCAACAGTGCCCACTGCCTCAGCACTGACCTTCTGACAGTGCAGCATTCCCTCAGCGGGGACGCTCCGACAGTGCGGCACTCCCTCAGCACTGACACACCGACAGTGCAGCACTCCCTCAGCACTAACCCTGTGACAGTGCCGTTTCCCTTAGCGCTGACTCTCCGACAGTGCAGCACTCCCTCAGCACTGAGCCCCAACAGTGCAGCACTCCCTCAGCACCTACCCCCCGACAGTGCAGCACTCCCTCAGCACTGATCCTCTGACAATGCGGCACTCCCTCAGCACCGGCCCTCCGACAGTGCGGCACTCACTCAGCACTGACCATCCGACAGGGCAGCACTCCCTCAGCAGTGACCCTCCAACAGGGCGACACTCCCTCAGCACTGACCCTGTGACACTGACCACTCCCTCAGCACTGACCCTCCGACAGGGCGGCACTCCCTCAGCACTGACCCTCCAACAATGTGGCACTCCCTCAGCACTGACACTATGATAGTGCGGCACTGCCTCAGCACGGACCCTGTGACAGTGCCCACTCCCTCAGCGCTGACCCTCTGACATGCCCACTCCCTCAGCACTGATCCTCTGACAGTGCAGCACTCCCTCAGCGCTGACCCTCTGACAGTGCCCACTCCCTCAGCACTGATCCTCTGACAGTGCAGCACTCCCTCAGCGTTGACCCTTCGACAGTGCAGCATTCCTTCAGTGCCGACCCTCCGACAGTGCGGTACTCCCTCAGCGCTGACACTCCGACAGTGCAGCACTCCCTCAGCACTGACCCTCCGACAGTGCAGCACTCCCTCAGCACTGACCCCCCGACAGTGCAGCACTCCCTCAGCACCGATCCTCCAACAGTGCGGCACTCACTCAGCACTGACTCTACGACAGTGCCCACTCCCTCAGCACTGATCCACTGACAATGCGGCACTCCCTCAGCACCGGCCCTCCGACATTGCGGCACTCACTCAGCACTGACCATCCGACAGTGCCCACGTCCTCAGCACTGACCCTGTGACAGTGACCACTCCCTTAGCACTGACCCTCTGACGTGCGGCCCTCCCTCAGCACTGACCCTCCAATAGTGCCCACTCCCTCAGCACTGACCCTCTGACAGTGCAGCATTCCCTCAGCGCTGACACTCTGACAGTGAAGCACTCCCTCAGCGCCAACCCTCCGACTGTGCTGCACTCCCTCAGCACTGATCCTCCTACAATGCGACACTCCCTCAGCACTGACCCTATGACAGTGCGGCACTCCCTCAGCACTGACCCTCCGACAGTGCGGCATTCCCTGAGCACTGACCCTCCGACAGTGTGGCACTCCCTCAGCACTGACCCTCCAACAGTGCGCCACTCCCTCAGCACTGACCCTCCAAAAGTGCGGCGCTCCCTCAGCGCTGACCCTCCAACTGTGCGGCACTCCCTCAGTACTGACCCTCCAACAGTGCCCACTCCCTCAGCACAGACCTTCCAACAGTATGGCACTCCCTCAGCCCTGACCCTCTGACAGTGCGGCACTGCCTCAGCACTGACCTTCTGACAGTGCCCACTCCCTCAGCACTGATCCTCTGACAGTGCAGCACTCCCTCAGCGTTGACCCTTCGACAGTGCAGCATTCCTTCAGTACCGACCCTCCGACAGTGCGGCACTCCCTCAGCACTGACACTCCGACAGTGCAGCACTCCCTCAGCACTGACCCTCCGACAGTGCGGCACTCCCTCAGCACTGAGCCCCGACAGTGCAGCACTCCCTCAGCACCTACCCCCCGACAGTGCAGCACTCCCTCAGCACTGATCCTCTGACAATGCGGCACTCCCTCAGCACCGGCCCTCCGACAGTGCGGCACTCACTCAGCACTGACCATCCGACAGGGCAGCACTCCCTCAGCACTGACCCTCCAACAGGGCGACACTCCCTCAGCACTGACCCTCCAACAGTGCGACACTCCCTCAGCACTGACCCTGTGACACTGACCACTCCCTCAGCACTGACCCTCTGACAGTGCCCACACCCTTAGCACTGACCCTCCGACAGTGCGGCCATCCCTCAGCACTGACCCTCCGACAGTGCGGCACCCCCTCAGTACTGACCCTCCGACAGTATGGCACTCCCTCAGCACTGACCCTCCCACAGTGTGACACTCCCTCAGCACTGACCCTCCAACAGTGCCCACTCCCTCAGTGCTGACCCTCCAACTGTGCGGCACTCCCTCAGTACTGACCTCTGACAGTGCCCACTCCCTCAGCACAGACCTTCCAACAGTATGGCACTCCCTCAGCACTGACCCTCTGACAGTGCGGGGCTCCCTCAGTACTGACCCACCAACAGTGCAGCACTCCCTCAGTGCTGACCCTCTGACAGTGCCCACTCCCTCAGCACTGATCCTCTGACAGTGCAGCACTCCCTCAGCGCTGACCCTCTGACAGTGCCCACTCCCTCAGTCCTGACCCTCCGACAGTGCGGCACTCCCTCAGCACTGACCCTCCAACAGTGCAGCACTCCCTCAGCACTGATCCTCTGACAATGCGGCACTCCCTCAGCACTTACTCTCCGACAGTGCGGCACTCCCTCAATGCTGACCCTCTGACAGTGCGGCACTCCCTCAGCGCAGACCCTCCGAAAGTGCGGCCCTCCCTCAGCACTGACCATATGACAGTGCGACATTCCCTCAGCACTGACCCTCCGACAGTGCGGCACTCCCTCAGCACTGACCCTCCAACAGTACCCACTCCCTCAGCACTGACCCTCTGACAATGCCCTCTCCCTCTGTGCTGATCCTGTGACAGCGCTCACTCCCTCAGCACCGACCCGCTGATAGTGCGGCACTCCCTCAGCACTGACCCTCCAACAGTGCAGCACTCCCTCAGCACCGAACCTCCAACAATGCGGCACTCCCTCAGCGCTGACCCTCCGACAGTGCCCACTCCCTCAGCACTGACCCTCCGACAGTGCGGCACTCCCTCAGCTTTGACCCTCCAACAGTGCGACACTCCCTCAGCACTGACCCTGTGACAGTGACCACTCCCTGAGCACTGACCCTCCGACAGTGCCCACTCCCTTAGCATTGACCCTCTGACAGTGCGGCCCTCCCTCAGCGCTGACCCTCTGACAGTGCCCACTCCCTCAGCACTGATCCTCTGACAGTGCAGCATTCCCTCAGCGTTGACCCTTCGACAGTTCAGCATTCCTTCAGTACTGACCCTCCGACAGTGTGGCACTCCCTCAGCACTGACTTCCGACAGTGCGGCACTCCCTCAGTCCTGACCCTCCGACAGTGCGGCACTCCCTCAGCACTGACCCCCCGACAGTCCAGCACTCCCTCAGCACTGATCCTCTGACAATGCGGCACTCCCTCAGCACTTACTATCCGAAAGTGCGGCACTCCCTCAGCACTGACCCTCTGACAGTGCGGCACTCCCTCAGCACTGACCCTCCAACAGTACCCACTCCCTCAGCACTGACCCTCTGACAGTGCCCTCTCCCTCTGTGCTGATCCTGTGACAGCGCCCACTCCCTCAGCACCGACCCGCTGATAGTGCGGCACTCCCTCAGCACTGACCCTCCAACAGTGCAGCACTCCCTCAGCACCGAACCTCCAACAATGCGGCACTCCCTCAGCGCTGACCCTCCGACAGTGCCCACTCCCTCAGCACTGACCCTCCGACAGTGCGGCACTCCCTCAGCTTTGACCCTCCAACAGTGCGACACTCCCTCAGCACTGACCCTGTGACAGTGACCACTCCCTGAACACTGACCCTCCGACAGTGCCCACTCCCTTAGCACTGACCCTCTGACAGTGCGGCCCTCCCTCAGCACTGACCCTCCGACAGTGCGGCACCCCCTCAGTACTGACCCTCTGACAGTATGGCACTCCCTCAGCACTGACCCTCCAACAGTGCCCACTCCCTCAGCGCTGACCCTCCAACTGTGCGGCACTCCCTCAGTACTGACCTCTGACAGTGCCCACTCCCTCAGCACAGACCTTCCAACAGTATGGCACTCCCTCAGCACTGACCCTCCAACAGTGCCCACTCCCTCAGCACTGACCCACCAACAGTGCAGCACTCCCTCAGCACTGACCCTCCGACGGTGCGGCGCTCACTCAGCACTGACCCTCCGACAGTGCGGCACTCCCTCAGTGCTGACCCTCTGACAGTGCCCACTCCCTCAGCACTGATCCTCTGACAGTGCGGCACTCCCTCAGCTTTGACCCTCCAACAGTGCGGCTCTCCCTCAGCGCTGACCCTCCAACAGTGCCCACTCCTTCAGCACTGATCCTCCGATAGTGCGGCACTCCCTCAGCACTTACTCTCCGACAGTGCGGCACTCCCTCAGCACTGACCCTCCGACAGTGCGGGTCTCCCTCAGCGCTGACCCTCCAACAGTGCCCACTCCTTCAGCGCTGATCCTCCGACAGTGCGGCACTCCCTCAGCACTGACCCTCTGACAGTGCGGCACTACCTCAGCACTGACCCTCTGACAGTGCCCATTCCCTCAGCATTGATCCTCCAACAGTTCCCACTCCCTCAGCACTGACCCTCCGACAGTGCCCACTCCCTCAGCACTGACCCTCCGACAGTGCGGCACTCCCTCAACACTGACCCTCCAACAGTGCGGCACTCCCTCAACACTGACCCTCCAACAGTGCGGCACTCCCTCAGCACTGACCCTCCGACATTGCTGCACTCCCTCAGCACTGACCCTCCAACAGTGCAGCACTCCCTCAGCACTGACCCTCCGACAGTGCCCACTCCCTCAGCACTGACCCTCCGACAGTGTGGCACTCCCTCAGCGCTGATCCTCCGACAGTGCCCACTCCCTCAGCACTGACCCTCTGACATTTGCAGAATTCCATGCATTTCCAAATGAAGTTTTGTTCCTTGTCTCCATGCTAAATGAATGGCCTCTTTTACTGAGACTCTCCCTCTGTGTTCGTGGCTCTATTTCCAGTGGAAAACAATCTCTCTGTGTTTCCCCTGTTGAGACCAGACAGAATCTTGTTATTTGTGTCTCAGTCTTTGAATCTCACGAGAATATTGACCTGATTTGTTCAACATCAAATCACAACACAATCCCTTCATTCCAGGAAACTCTCAAGTGAACCTTTTCTCTTTTGCCTCCAATACATCTGCCTCCTTCCCTGGATACGAAAGCTCAGACTGCCCCCTGCCTTCCAGGGCTGCTTCCTTGCAGTGACACTTCTTTATTCATTTATTCTTGCACAATAATCATTTGCAATGAAGGCCAACCTGCCTTTCATGTTTCCAGTTGTTTGTTGTACTGACAAGTTAACCTGTCTGCTTACCTGTGTGTTATCCTGTGCACTAACCTGTTAACCTGTGTGTTAACCTGTATGTTAACCTGTAAGCTAACCTGTGTACTAACCTGTGTTTAACCTGTGTACTAACCTGTGTGCTAACCCTGTGTACTAACCCTGTGTACTAACCCTGTGTACTAACCCTGTGTGTTAACCTATGTGTTAACCTGTATACTAACCCTGTGTACTAACCTGTGTGCTAACCCTGTGTGCTAACCCTGTGTACAAACCTGTGTGTTAACCTGTGTACTAACCTGTGTCCTAATCCTGTGTACTAACCTGTGTACTACCCTGCGTGTTAACCCTGTGTGCTAACCCTGTGTACTAACCCTGTGTACTAACCTGTGTGTTAACCTGTGTACTAACCTGTGTCCTAATCCTGTGTACTAACCTGTGTACTAACCCTGTGTGTTGACTCTGTGTGCTAACTTGTGTGCTAACGCTGTGTGCTAACCCTGTGTACTAACCTGTGTGCTAACCCTGTGTGCTAACCCTGTGTGCTGATTCTGTGTACTAACTCTGTGTACTAACCTGCGTACTAACCCTGTGTACTAAGCTGTGTGCGAACCCTGTGTGCTAACCCTGTGTACTAAACTGTGTGCTAACTTGTGTGCTAACCCTGTGTGCTAACCCTGTGTACTAACCTGTGTACTAACCCTGTGTGCTAACCCTGTGTGCTGACTCTGTGTACTAACCCTGTGTACTAACCTGCGTACTAACCCTGTGTACTAAGCTGTGTGCTAACCCTGTGTGCTAACACTGTGTACTAACCCTGTGTGCTAACCTGTGTACTAAGCTGTGTGCTAACCCTGTGTGCTAACCCTGTGTACTAACCTGTGTGCTAACTTGTGTGCTAACCCTGTGTGCTAACCCTGTGTACTAACCTGTGTGCTAACCCTGTGTGCTAACCTGTGTACTAAGCTGTGTCTTAACCCTGTGTGCTAACCCTGTGTGCTGACTCTGTGTACTAACCCTGTGTACTAACCTGTGTACTAACCCTGTGTGCTAACCCTGTGTACTAACCCGGTGTGCTGACTCTGTGTACTAACCCTGTGTACTAACCTGTGTACTAACCCCGTGTACTAACCTGTGTACTAAGCTGTGTGCTAACCCTGTGTGCTAACCCTGTGTGCTGACTCTGTGTACTAACCCTGTGTACTAACCCTGTGTACTAACCTGCGTACTAACCCTGTGTACTAACCTTGTGTACTAAGCTGTGTACTAACCCTGTGTGCTAACCCTGTGTACTAACCCGGTGTGCTGACTCTGTGTGCTAACCCTGTGTACTAACCTGTGTACTAACCCCGTGTACTAACCTGTGTACTAAGCTGTGTGCTAACCCTGTGTGCTAACCCTGTGTACTAACCCTGTGTGCTGACTCTGTGTACTAACCCTGTGTACTAAGCTATGTGCTAACCCTGCGTACTAACCCTGTGTGCTGACTCTGTGTACTAACCCTGTGTACTAATCTGTGTACTAACCCCGTGTACTAACCTGTGTGCTAACCCTGTGTACTAACCTGTGTACTAAGCTATGTGCTAACCCTGTGTGCTAACCCTGTGTGCTGACTCTGTGTACTAACCCTGTGTGCTAACCCTGTGTACTAAGCTGTGTACTAACCCTGTGTGCTAACCCTGTGTACTAACCCCGTGTACTAACCCTGTGTACTAACCTGTGTACTAAGCTGTGTGCTAACCCTGTGTGCTAACCCTGTGTACTAACCCTGTGTGCTGACTCTGTGTACTAACCATGTGTACTAAGCTATGTGCTAACCCTGCGTACTAACCCTGTGTGCTGACTCTGTGTACTAACCCTGTGTACTAATCTGTGTACTAACCCTGTGTACTAACCTGTGTGCTAACCCTGTGTACTAACCTGTGTACTAAGCTATGTGCTAACCCTGTGTGCTAACCCTGTGTGCTGACTCTGTGTACTAACCCTGTGTGCTAACCCTGTGTACTAAGCTGTGTACTAACCCTGTGTGCTAACCCTGTGTACTAACCCCGTGTACTAACCTGTGTGCTAACCCTGTGTACTAACCTGTGTACTAAGCTATGTGCTAACCCTGTGTGCTAACCCTGTGTGCTGACTCTGTGTACTAACCCTGTGTACTAAGCTGTGTGCTAACCCTGTGTGCTAACCTGTGTACTAAGCTATGTACTAACCCTGTGTGCTAACCTTGTGTGCTAATGTAGATGCCGGCCTAAGGGCTGCAAGTGCATCAAAATCCCCCTGCACTTCAACTCCTACACATGAAACTCTTCTTCAACAATATTTTGCTTTGTTTTCTAATCAGAATAAATCACCTCAATGTTCCGGTATTAGCTGTGAATGTAACACTGGGGGAGGAGACGCGAGGTCCGACTCCTGCACCCATCTCTGTTTCTCTGAAATCTAGCTGCCACCCTCCAGCTCACTCACTCACCCACCTCTTTGTGCCCTCTTCACCATCTATATTCTCATCGAGCTTTCTTATCAGGAAACTCAGATAGAATCCTCTGCACCTCTTTATTTAAGTCATGAATATGGATTATAATTAGTTGAGTCCCCAGCTCTGATCCTTGCAGCACTCCACCAGTTACACCCTGTCAACTCTTAGTCTCTGCTTCCCATCCATTAACAAATCCTCTGTCCAAACTAAAATATCACCAAACTCCATGAACACATCTTTTGTATCAACCTGTTGTCTGGAATCTTACTGATTGCCCTTTGGAAATCTAAGAGTACTGAGTCGACTAATTCCCCTTTATCTACCCTAATAGTTACACACTGAAAAGAATCTAAAAACAGTTTGTCTAACAGGATTTCCTTTTGTAAAGCTATGCTGATGTGTTCAAAACTTCCCATGATTTTTCAAAGGCTTTCCAAATAATAGATTGAAACACTTTCCTGATGACTAAGCTGAGACTAACTAGTCTGTAGCTCCTTTCATTTTCTCTCTCTCACTTGGTATGATGTTGATGTTCTTTTGACTAACTTTCAATCTGGGAACTTCTGGGATGGTGACATCCCAGAATGCATAGAATTATGGAAAATCTGAGCATTTAAAATATCTCCAACTATCTCCTTGGGAGAGAAGCCATCAATAACTGGAGATTTTTTGATTTTAGTCTCTTACATTTAGAGTCATAGAGATGTACAGCATGGAAACAGATCCTTTGGTCCCACTCGTCCATACCAACCAGATATCTTAACCTAATCTAATCCCATTTGCCAGCACTTGACCCATATCCCTCCAAACCCTTCCTATTCATTTCCCCATCTCGATGCTTTTTGTAATTGTACCAACGTCCACCATTTCTTCTGGCAGCTCATTCCATATACTTTTTCTGCATGAAGCAATTGCCCCTTATGTTTCTTTTATATCTTTCCCCTCTCACCTAAACCTATGCCCTCTAGTTCTGGACTCCCCCACCCCAGGGAAAATACTTTGTCTATTTATCCTATCCATGCCCCTCACGATTTATAAACATCTATAAGGTCACCTCTAGCTTGCCTATATTTCTCAAGATTTTTGTCACATAGATTACTCCTTGTTGTGGTTCTGTTCGCCGAGCTGGGAATTTGTGTTGCAGACGTTTCGTCCCCTGTCTAGGTGACATCCTCAGTGCTTGGAAGCCTCCTGTAAAGCCTCCTCACTTCTGGTCTGTAACTGATGTCTTCTATTCTGAGTACAGTCACAAAATATAAATGTCTTTCCCATTTCCTTTGTCCCCGTGATGAATTAGCATGTACTTTCTTCGAAGGAAGCAACATTTACTTTAGCTACTCTTCTCCTTTCTTTATACTTATAGAAGCTCTTACAATCTGTTTTTAGCTTTCTGGGTTGTTGACTCTCATTCTATTTTTCCACGGTCTGTCATTTTTGGTTGTGCTTTGCTGATTTATGAAATAGCACCAACCCTCAAACTTGCTTTATGTTTGCAATATTGTAAGTGTTTGTTTTTGAATTAATATAATTATTAAACTACTGAGTAAGCAATGGGCAGATCTTTCTCACTCAGTTTTCTTTTTCCTAAAGTGATGTGTTGTTTTTTTGACCATTTTGAATGATTTGTTAAATATTCTCAAAGAACTAAGAACATAAACAAAGAACCACACAACACAGGAACAGGCCTTTGGCCTGTACCTTTCTAAACGAACATCTCTTTGCCTCTACACAGTCTATTTCCCTCGGTTCCCTGCTATTCATGTATCTGTCAAGATACGTCTTAAACATTGCTATTGTATCTAATTCCACCACCTCTTCTGAAAGCACATTTCAGGAACTCACCACTCTCTGTATAAAAAAATCTGACCCTAACATCTCTTTTAAACTTTCCCCCTTCTCCCTTAAACCTACGTTCCCTAGTAATTGACATTGCTACCTTGGGAGAAAAACTCTGGCTATCCATTCCATTCCATACCTCCCATAATTTTGTAAACTTCTGCCTGATCACCCTTCTGCTTCCAACATTTAAGTGAAAACACACCAAATTTGTCCAATCTCTCCTCATAACAAATACCTTCCATCCCAGGCACTATCCTAGTAATCCTTTTCTGTACCCTCTCCAAAGGCTCTACATCCTTCTGGTAGCGTGGTGACCAGAATTGTATGCAATATTCCAACATTTTATACTATTTACTTGCGCCACACTTTTTAGTCCATTTACCCATTCAACTGCAGTTAACAGTTCCCTCATACTTATGTAATTAGCTTTGCTTAAGTTTAAAATTATTTTATATGTTTGGAGGATGTAACTTTCTCTCAATGTGAAGTTGATTGGGATCATGAGCATGATCACTCCTTCTCAGTGAATCCTTCATGATGATATCATTAAATAACGTGATCTCACTGCACAATATTAAATCGAAAATAACTTTGTATCTTGTTGGATCCACAATATATTTCCCTCAGAACCTGCCATGAAAAGATTCTACAACCTCATTTTCAAGATCAATTTCAATTGTCCAATCAACATGAAGATGAAAGTGTTCCACATTGACAGAGAAACACAGAGGGTAAAAACAATGACTGCAGATGCTGAAAATCAAATACTGGATTAGTGGTGCTGGAAGAGCACAGCAGTTCAGGCAGCATCCAAGGAGCTTCGAAATCAACGTTTCGGGTAAGGCTTTTGCCCGAAACATTGATTTCGCTGCTCGTTGGATGCTGCCTGAACTGCTGTGCTCTTCCAGCACCACTAATCCAGAGAAACACAGAGCCAGCCACAGACACAGACACAGACACAGGTCCGGGGGAACACATCGACTTGTTGCACTGAGCCTCGATATTAAAGCTTCAGGCTGAATCTATGGACTTATGACTTTGAGGGGGGAGGCAGAATGTGACTGAAACTCCTGAAATCTGCTGAAAGAATAATGAGTCCGTGCCCAAAACACAGGAGTCACTCTGTCTGTAGAGGTTCCTCTTACTGAGTAATCAGAGGCGACTGAACCATTTCACTTCCTCATAGCTCAACTCTGATTTACAAACCCACACCCACCCCTGTCACTCACTATTGATTCCTCCCTCCCCCCCAACCTCCTCCCTCACCCTCAACCACCTAATGTCTCCAGTACTTCTCATTCAGAGAGCTGGCCAAGCCCCTCGGCTGAGTTTGATCTTATCCAGAAATATCAACCTTTTCATTGTGAAGAGGAAGCTTATGGGCCAGGCACTGCCCTGATCACTGTCTGTCTGACTCTGGGTTTGCTCACTTCGTCTTTTCCGGTGGTTTTGAAATAAATTGGTGCCAATGTGGGGGAACAGAGAGGAAGGAAGTCCTGCGAATCTCGAACTCAGTCTGTGTCAGAGTTTCAATCTCCACATTAGCACCGAGAGCCAGCTCACAGCTCATAGGGCCAACGCTGTTAGAGATTAGGAACCATCTCAACTCCCACGTCCATGAACTTGGGCAGTCACTAAACTGACTCATTCAGTGAACACAATCTCCCTGAAATAAGATTAAGATCAAATGGCCCATTGAGCTGTAAAACAAAGTGGTAATGGAGAAATGTTTGAGACTGGAAGGTGACAAATCCCCAATGACCATCACCTGAGAGAGTTGGAAGAGATGGCGGATGTTAGTGGTTACAATGGTGACCATCAATTAATGCTGCAACACGGCCTGCAGATTGGAATGTTGTAAATGGAACCGCACTGTTTAAGATTGGAGAAAGAGAAAACAGGAACTACAGTTAGCCAGATGTCAGGATCAGGAAAAATAGTAGGATCTATTACAGAAGTGTTGATTACTGGATATTTCAAACTTAGAAAATAATTGTCTGATTGGGAAGGGTCAGCATGGGTTCATGAAGGAGACTCTTCTTGACAAACTGGTATGTTCAGAGGGTGTTTCTAGCAGAGTCGATAAAGGTGTCACAGTAGATGTGGTGCATTTAGATTTTCAGAGGGATTTTGACAAAGTCCTACGAAAGGGGTTCATAAACAACATGAAAGTGTTTCGGATTGAGGGTAATACGCTGGCATGGATTGAGGATTGGTTAACTTGCAGGAAACCAAGCAGGGAGAAATGGTTTGCAGACTGTGAGCTGTGTGGTACTGAGAGGCTGAGGTCATGGGACCCAGCTGTTCACAAGCTGTATCTGAGACCGGGGTGGGGGGGGGAAGTGGGTGGGGCCATGTCTGAGATCTGGACGGGGGTCTGTTGTGAAATTTCCAAATTTGTGGAGGATACAAACCTTGGTGGGAATGTGAGTTTTGAGGAGGATACAAAGGCATTTTAAGGGATTTAAAGTCTGAGTAAGTAGGAAAGAGCATGGAGTGTGTACGTAATGTGGATACGTTTGTGGGGTTAACAACTTTGGTGGGATGAAGGAGCTGCAGGGTATGTTTAAACTGGTGAAGGTTTGGGAAGTGTCAATATCCCAAAGGAACCTGGGTATCCTTCTTCAGACATCACTGGAATCGAACAAAACTATCTGCAACAAACACCTCGGAAGGGAAATGATATGTTAGTCTTTATCCCGAGAGAATATGAGTACGAGCAACAAGACCTTGTTTCCATTGTATTGAGCACAGTGCGGTGGCAGTTGGAGCAGTGAGGGCCAGTACTACTGGAGCGCTGCACTATCGGAGGGTCGGTGCTGAGGGAATGCCGAACTGTCGGAGGGTCAGTGCTGAGAGAGTGGGCACTGTCGGAGGGTCAGAGCTGAGGGAGTGCCGCAATATCGGATGGTCAGTGCTGAGGGAGTGCTGCACTGTCAGAGTGTCAGTGCTGGGGGAGTACCGCACTGTCGGAGGGTCAGTGCTGGGGGAGTACCGCACTGTCGGAGGGTCAGTGCTGAGGGAGTGCCGCACTGTCAGAGTGTCAGTACTGAGGGAGTACTGCACTGTCAGAGGGTCAGTGCTGAGGGCGTGCCGCACTGTCGGAGGGTCAGTGCTGAGGGCGTGCAACACTGTCGAAAGGTCAGTGCTGAGGGAGTGCCGCACTGTCAGAGGGTCAGTGCTGAGGGAGTGCCGCACTGTCGGAGGGTCAGTGCTGAGGGAGTGCTGCACTGTCGGAGGGTCAGTACTGAGGGAGTGCTGCACTGTCGGAGGGTCAGTACTGAGGGAGTGCCGCACTGTCGGAGGGTCAGTGCTGAGGGAGTGTCGCACTGTCGGAGGGTCAGTGCTGAGGGAGTGGGCACTGTCGGAGGGTCAGTACTGAGGGAGTGCCGCACTGTCGGAGGGTCAGTGCTGAGGGAGTGCTGCACTGTCAGAGGGTCAGTGCTGAGGGAGTGCTGCACTGTCAGAGGGTCAGTGCTGAGGGAGTGTCGCACTGTCAGAGGGTCAGTGCTGAGGGAGTGTCGCACTGTCAGAGGGTCAGTGCTGAGGGAGTGTCGCACTATCGGAGGGTCAGTGCTGAGGACGTGCCGCACTGTTGAATTATGAATGTTATGACTAGTGTCACGGATCATTTCGATAAACACTTTCTCCCACAGTCCGCCATGTGATCAAAACCAGGGGAGGTGATGAATGGAGTGATTATTTTCGGTGAGTGCTGTGTGTGAAATGTAGCTGGTGTCAGTTGTTTCTCCTCTGTGTGATGGATCAAGCTGCGCTAAATCTGAGCTCTACTCCCCTGGGATCGGCCTGTCCTTGTGCTCCTTGCTGTGTCAGTGTGTCACTGGCTGTGAATAGGGAGAATGTTGGCTTTCTGCTCTTTCCCACTCGCCTGCTCCATTCTCTCAGCACAGTCAATGTTTCTCTGTGTCCTCATGGAGCTCTGCTTTTTGATGGATGTCATTATAATTGTATCCTGTTGTGACTCTCCACAAGAGTGTACAAGATGCTTTGAGCTCTTTGTGGGACAGGGTCACGAGTTGACTTGGGCTTTCTGCTGTGCCCACTGACCCCTGAGAAGATGGGGTTCCCCACATGCTCTCAGTCAGATTCTGCAGCTAGTTTGTGATGAAGAGGAAAGTTTCCGATTGCAGCTGTAACCTCACTTAAAATGCACAGGGAGCATTTCTCAGTGATGCAGACTGGGCTCGTGTTTAAAACTGTGAAGGTCAGGACCAGGGTTCCTGAATCATTGGAATTCTGCAGAAACTGCTCCCTCCCATAATCAGATCACTCACACTCACAATCTCCAACCCCCAGCCCCAGAGCCTCCCACTTTTCTGAAGAAGGGTCACTGGACTCAAAATGTTAACTCTATTTTTTTTCTTCATAGATGCTGCCAGACCTGCTGAGTTTCTCCCGCAATTTCTGTTTTTATTTCAAGGTTCCCTCACGTACCTGCAATGTTTCCATCCTCTGTTTTTTTTTGTGTGACTTAAACCAGTAATTCATGTTGTGACATTTTGTCTGATCCAGAGTATCCTCTAATCTGTCAGAATTGATCAAACGACAACAACAACAACAAAAGTCTGAACACTTTCTGTCTCATTGGTGAGAGTCACCGAGCAGGGAGACAGTGAGAGCTGCAGATGCTGGAGATCAGAGTTGAGAGTGTGGTGCTGGAAAAGCACAGCAGGTCAGGCAGCATCCAAGGAGCAGGAGAATCGAGATTTTGGGCCGGAGCCCTTCATCAGGATGGTATGATAATGTGACTCACTCAAGGAGTGACAATGATGACACGTCCTGCACATGGGCTCCATCTGAGTCATGTGTAGTGCCCATGATTCCCGACACACCACAGGATGGGCCTTCCACTTGGCCAAGCAGCCTTGCTATACCTTAAGCTTGCTTTTAACATGCTTTTTAAAAACTGTTTACTAGAAAATGGAGATTAGCAGAAAGCAAAAATTAAGCTCAGATCAGCTCTCTGGTTGCCCAGAAATTGTCTCTTTCCCTGTGCTAGCTTTCAGAAATTCCAGTCTTTTTTTCAAAATGAGAGTCCTCCAGATAAGGATATAGACCAATGACAAAGTCTACAAGAAACAATGCCCTCTATTATGAATGTCGAGATGTGAAAGATGCCTCAGCAGAAAAATGAACTGAATATCGTTGTATACATGATTGTACATTGGGTTAACAATGGGGGTTACATCTTGGAGCAAGCTCTTGTCTGGTTCTGAAGGACTTGATGTTTTAGTTACATTAAACTCCACCCATTCTGTCAGTGTCACATACAGGCTCTGATTGGAGTCAGGGAGTTGTGCTCTAGCCTTTTTAGCAATGAGTTATGTTCTGCACAGCTCTCACAAGTACACACAATTATGCTTGATTAGTAATGCAGTTGTAATTATTGTTGATCGGGATGTGGCGGTGCTGGTGTTGGACTGGGGGGGACAAAGTTAAAAATCACACAACACCAGGTTATAGTCGAACAGGTTCATTTGGAAGCACTAGCTTTTGGAGCACTGCTCCTTCATCAGGTAGCTGTGGAGCAGCATCACAAGACACAGAATTTATAGCAAAACATCACAGTGTCATGTATGCAACTGAGAAGATATATTGAACAAACCTAAATTACTGCTCAGAATGGGTTGCAGGCATCAGTTCATTAATATGAACTTCTTCCAAATCACATTTTTGAGATAACTTAAGGTTTTATAAACAAGCAGCACTCTGAAAGCTTGTGCTTCCATATAAACCTGTTGGACTATAACCTGGTGTTGTGTGATACTTATTGTTGTTATGGCAATAACCCATCTTGGGAACTAACAAAGACACTAATTTGGTAAAAATTCTATGGTGCCATTTCCTTGACCACTGATCATTGAACACGCTCAAGACTAAGTACAGAAAAAGGAAGATTGGTGGCAGTGAACTGCCTCAAACAACCCTTATCTAAGATGCGATGGTGACAGAATCCTGAATGACTTACTGACATAATGACCGAGTAGACAAGGGAAACGGTTCTTTCAAATAAAGTTTACGAAGTGAGTCCAGCTGGGAATGTAACTTTTAAGAATGGAATCGAGGAACTGCTGGGAGATTCTCTGCATGAAACCTTGGAATGTTGTATCATGGACGATGCTAAAGAAGCTTCAACGAGGGAGAATTCAAAAGGCAAAGATGCAAGTCACCTGGGAGCATAACAAATTCAAGATCCTGGAAGACGCAGTTGAGGTAAAAGTACAATGAGAGTGTGGTGCTTGCTTCTCCAGAGGATGTCTGAGTCAAAAAGCATTGGTATATTTAAGGTGAAACTGGGTCAACAAAGAAAGGAGAAATGTATTGAAGGATAGAGTGATGGGGTGGGGGTGGGGTGGGGAAGGAGGCTTGATCTGAATAGAGACGTGCACATGGAGCAGATGGGCTTAAAACTCATTTACCCGAACTGTGACTTGATGCAACTCAACTTAATGGGTCACTGCGCTTTGGACCTGCAATAATTCCATCTTCTCCTTCTCCCACCTCGCTCCTTTCAGCTTCACACATGCCTTTCCCCAAGCCCAGAGTCTCTGAAACACCAAGCTGATGGAGGTGACTGTCAGTTCCTGGCTCCTGAGCAGCTCTGAGTATTAATTTTTCATTCTGGTCTCTTGCAGCTTTGCTGACTCACTCTTTGTCTCAGTCTGACACAGGGGCAGATGCACAAAGCCCACCCAGTGTTGAGAGGGAGGGGGTCTGCTCTGTGTCATAAGGAGTGTAAGATGGATGGGGTCTCTGCTGCATGATTGGAGTCACATTATGGGAAGTTGGAGGCTGGAATGATTGACCCTGGGGTAAGGGGACAAGGGGAGAGGTGTGTGTTCAGACAGCCATCAATCATCGTCAGCGATAACTCATTACTCAATATTTTATGACAGGGTGAGTATGGGAAAGCCATAAAGCTGAAAGGTTTTCATTGCAAGCTAAAACACAAGTCTCTCTGCACAAACAGTGAATGCCCCTTACAGGTTTAACCGACTGTGACCCTGAGGCTGCCTCTGACAGAGTAACTCAATCAGCAGAGAATGGGGGGTGGGGGGAGCTTTCCCAAGATCGGACCCAATCACCAGCAACATCACGAGTCACAGCTGTCCAGGCGAGATTTCTGACCCAACAATCAATCTGTTCAATCTCCAACACCTCATCCAGTCCCTACACTTCCTCCCTGTCTCTGTAACCCCCTCCAGCCCCTACACCCCCTCCCTGTCTCTGTAACCCCCTCCAGTCCCTACACCCCCTCCCTGTCTCTGTAACCCCCTCCAGTCCCTACACCCCCTCCCTGTCTCTGTAACCCCCTCCAGCCCCTACACCTCCTCCCTATCTCCGTAACCCCCTCCAGCCCCTACACCCCTCCCTATCTCCGTAACCCCCTCCAGTCCCTACACCCCCTGTCTCTGTAACCCCTTCCAGTCCCTACACCCCCTCCCTGTCTCTGTAACCCCCTCCAGCCCCTACACCCCTCCCTATCTCCATAACCCCCTCCAGTCCCTACACCCCCTCCCTATCTCCATAACCCCCTCCAGTCCCTACACCCCCTCCCTATCTCTGTAACCCCCTCCAGTCCCTACACCCCCTCCCTGTCTCTGTAACCCCCTCCAGCCCCTACACCCCCTCCCTATCTCCATAACCCCCTCCAGTCCCTACACCCCCTCCCTATCTCCATAACCCCCTCCAGTCCCTACACCCCCTCCCTATCTCCATAACCCCCTCCAGTCCCTACACCCCCTCCCTGTCTCTGTAAACCCCTCCAGTCCCTACACCCCCTCCCTGTCTCTGTAACCCCCTCCAGCCTCTACACCCCCTCCCTATCTCCATAACCCCCTCCAGTCCCTACACCCCCTCCCTATCTCCGTAACCCCCTCCAATCCCTACACCCCCTCCCTATCTCTGTAACCCCCTCCAGTCCCTACACCCCCTCCCTGTCTCTGTAACCCCCTCCAGCCCCTACACCTCCTCCCTATCTCCGTAACCCCCTCCAGCCCCTACACCCCCTCCCTATCTCCGTAACCCCCTCCAGCCCCTACACCCCCTCCCTATCTCCGTAACCCCCTCCAGTCCCTACACCCCCTCCCTATCTCCATAACCCCCTCCAGTCCCTACACCCCCTCCCTATCACCGTAACCCCCTCCAGTCCCTACACCCTCTCCCTTTCTCTGTAACCCCCTCCAGCCCCTACACCCCCTCCCTATCTCCATAACCCCCTCCAGTCCCTACACCCCCTCCCTATCTCTGTAACCCCCTCCAGTCCCTACACCCCCTCCCTGTCTCTGTAACCCCCTCCAGCCCCTACACCTCCTCCCTATCTCCGTAACCCCCTCCAGCCCCTACACCCCCTCCCTATCTCCGTAACCCCCTCCAGTCCCTACACCCCCTCCCTATCTCCATAACCCCCTCCAGTCCCTACACCCCCTCCCTATCTCCGTAACCCCCTCCAGCCCCTACACCCTCTCCCTTTCTCTGTAACCCCCTCCAGCCCCTACACCCTCTCCCTATCTCTGTCACCCCCTCCAGACCCCTACACCCCACCCTATCTCTGTAACCCCCTCCAGCCCCTACACTCTTCCCTATCTTTTTAACCCCCTCCAGACCCCTACACCCCTCCCTATCTCTGTAACCCCCTCCAGACCCCTACACCCCTCCCTATCTCTGTAACCCCCTCCAGCCCCTACACCCCTCCCTATCTCTGTAACCCCCTCCAGCACCTACACCCCCTCCCTATGACTGTCACCTGCTATAATTATATTCTTTTGAACCTCTTCCATTCCAGTCGCTCTGTGGTTAGTGGCTGTGTGTTCAGCCTCCTGGGCCTTGAGCTGTGTGCCTCCCTCACTGAGCCCCTTCGCCCTCAAACAACTGTGAATCCTGAAAAACAGCAATTTAACCAGAAGGTGCTGGAAAGACTCAGCTGGTCTGGCAGGATCTGTGGAGCGAAAGCAGAGTTAACATTTTAGGTCCAGGTTGGAGCTAGGAAAAGGTTGGTATGATGGTAAAGACAGGGTGTGTGAGGGGGCAGTGGAGTTGGAGCCCAGAGAGAGAAACACAGAGAGACAGACGGAGGAATGGCTTAAACCTGGGGGGTGTTCATTGCTACTAATTGGCATATTCAACTTTCTCTCTGTGCTCCTTTTGGAAATTCCATAACCTATCATCAAATTCAAACACCTTCAATTGGATTTATTAAGGAATTGTTAAATAACAGTCTGGTGATGCACTTTGGGATATTGTGAACGTTAAAGGTGCTATATGAATGTGGTTTGTTGTTACTGTTGCAGAGAGTGGGATGTTGCCCACAATGTCATGAAAAAACCCCACAAATTGATTCCTTTAATCACCAAACACACTGAAACACACATGGGGAGTGCCGCCCTGTCAGGGGACATTACTGAGGGAGTCCTGCCCTGTCAGGGGCCAGTACTGAGAGAGTCCTGCCCTGTCAGGGGCATTACTGAGGGAGTCCTCCCCTGTCAGGGGCATTACTGAGGGAGTCCTGCCCTGTCAGGGGCATTACTGAGGGAGTCCTGTCCCTGTCAAGGGGACATTACTGAGGGAGTCCTGCCCATGTCCAGGGGACATTACTGAGAGAGTCCTGACCCTGTCGGGGGCATTACTGAGGGAGTCCTGCCCTGTCAGGATCCATTACTGAGGGAGTGCTGCCCTGTCAGGGGCATTACTGAGGGCGTGCTGCCCTGTCAGGGGCATTACTGAGGGAGTGCTGCCCTGTCAGGGGCATTACTGAGGGAGTGCTGCCCTGTCAGGATCCATTACTGAGGGAGTGCTGCCCTGTCAGGGGCATTACTGAGGGAGTGCTGCCCCGACAGGGGGCATTACTGAGGGAGTGCTGCCCTGTCAGGGGACATTACTGAGGGAGTGCTGCCCTGTCAGGGGCATTACTGAGGGAGTGCTGCCCTGTCAGGGGCATTACTGAGGGAGTGCTGCCCTGTCAGGGGCATTACTGAGGGAGTGCTGCCCTGTCAGGATCCATTACTGAGGGAGTGCTGCCCTGTCAGGGGACATTACTGAGGGAGTGCTTCCCTGTCAGGATCCATTACTGAGGGAGTGCTGCCCTGTCAGGGGACATTACTGAGGGAGTGCTGCCCTGTCAGGGGCATTACTGAGGGAGTGCTGCCCTGTCAGGATCCATTACTGAGGGAGTGCTGCCCTGTCAGGATCCATTACTGAGGGAGTGCTGCCCTGTCAGGATCCATTACTGAGGGAGTGCTGCCCTGTCAGGGGACATTACTGAGGGAGTGCTGCCCTGTCAGGGGACATTACTGAGGGAGTGCTGCCCTGTCAGGGGACATTACTGAGGGAGTGCTGCCCTGTCAGGATCCATTACTGAGGGAGTGCTGCCCTGTCAGGATCCATTACTGAGGGAGTGCTGCCCTGTCAGGATCCATTACTGAGGGAGTGCTGCCCTGTCAGGATCCATTACTGAGGGAGTGCTGTCCCTGTCAGGGGCCATTACTGAGGGAGTCCTGCCCATGTCCAGGGGACATTACTGAGGGAGTCCTGCCCATGTCCAGGGGACATTACTGAGGGAGTCCTGCCCTGTCAGTGGGTATTACTGAGGGAGTCCTGCCCTGTCAGAGGACATTACTGAGGGAGTGCTGCCCTGTCAGGATCCATTACTGAGGGAGTCCTGCCCTGTCAGAGGACATTACTGAGGGAGTGCTGCCCTGTCAGAGGACATTACTGAGGGAGTCCTGCCCTGTCAGTGGGTATTACTGAGGGAGTGCTTCCCTGTCAGGATCCATTACTGAGGGAGTGCTGCCCTGTCAGGGGCATTACTGAGGGAGTGCTGCCCTGTCAGGGGCATTACTGAAGGAGTGCTGCCCTGTCAGGATCCATTACTGAGGGAGTGCTGCCCTGTCAGGGGCATTACTGAGGGAGTGCTGCCCTGTCAGGGGCATTACTGAAGGAGTCCTGCCCCTGACCAGGGGGCATTACTGAGAGAGAGCAGCAATGTTGAAGATGAAATTATTCCACAGAGGCTGGTATACCGTCACCAAGTCATTCGTTATTTCCATGTGGAGAGTCCTGGAGGCTGATCCAGCTCCCTCAGAGCCAGCGCTCAATGTGAGCATAGTAGCAGGATAGCTCAGTGGTTAGCTCTGTAGCCTCGCAGCCCTAGGAACCTGAGTTCAATTCCAGCCGCAGGCAACTCTCTGTGTGGAGTGTGCATGTGGACAGAGTGAGGAGCGTGGTGCTGGAAAAGCGCAGCAAGATGAGGAGCAGGAAAGTCGACATTTCAGGTGTAATCCCTTCGTCAGGAATGAGTCTCCCTGATGACGGTCTTATGCCTGAAACGTTGATTCTCCTGCTCTTTAGATGCTGCCTAACCTGCTGTGCTTTTTTAGCAACACATTCTCCCCGTATCTGTGTCGTTTCCTCCCACAGTCCAAAGATGTGAAGGTTAGGTGAATTGGCCAAACTAAGTTGTCCATAATATTCAGGGATGTGTAGGTTAGGTGCATTAGTAATGGGTAAATGTCGGGGAATGGGTCTGGGTGGGTTACTCTTCAGAGGGTCAGTGTGGATAAGATGGGCCAAATGGCCTATTTCCACACTGTAGGGATTCCTGTTTATATCTGTCTGCATGGTTAACAGCCCCAATCAGGGAACTCATATTCTGTGAGATCCAACTAGCTGACCTTGTTATAATGACTGCAGGGGGCATTACTGAGGGAGAGCACCATTGTCTACAGCCTGGAAAAGGCCCTTCAGCACATTGACTCTATCTCAGTCAAAAACAACCACCTAACTATTCTCATCCCATTTTCCAGCACTTGGCCCATAGTCTTGTAGACTTTGGCATCACAAGTGCAAATTTAAATAATTTTTCATGTAATGATTTTTTTTTTGCCTCTCCCAATCTTACAGATACTGAGTCCCAGACTCCCATCATCCTCTGAATAAGTTTTTCTTTGTATCCCTCTAAATCTAAATCTCCAGCCCCTTCCCTTCAGTCCATGCCACCTGGTCATTGACCCTTCATCAAGGGGACACGTTCCTTGCTGCCTACCTATCTGTGCCCCTCACCATTTTCTCCATCTCAGTCCTGTCCCCTCTCAGTCTCCTCAGCTCCAAAGAATACAACCCTAACCTGCCCATTGCTGGAACTCTCCAGCCCAGACACCACCCTGCCAAATCTCCCCTGCACCATCTCCAGTGAAGTCACATCCCTCTTAGCACAATACTCTAGCTGTGGCTTAACCAATGTTTTACTCAGTTCCACCCAACCTCCCTGTTCTGAAACTCTGGGTCTTGACCAATAAAGGCAGGTCTCCCACCAGCCTCCTTGACCACAAGTATCCACCCCCGAGAACCCTCTGATCCTCTGTACTTCCCAGGGTGCTACTGTTTATCATGGATTCCTTTGCCTTGTCTGTCCTGCCCAAGTGTATCACCCTCACACTTATCCAGATTGAATTCCATTTGTCACTAATCAGTCCATCTGACCAGCCTGTCTACATCCTCCTGCAATCTAAGGTTATCCTCAGCACTGACCCTCTGACAGTGCGGCACTCCCTCAGCGCTGACTCTTTGACAGTGCAGCACTCCCTCAGCACTGACCCTCCGATAGTGCGCACTCCCTCAGCGCTAACTCTTTGACAGTGCGGTGCTTCCTCAGCACTGACCCCCCGATGTGCGCACTCCCTCAGCGCTGACTCTTTGACAGTGAGGTGCTCCCCCAACCACTGACCCTCCGGCAATGCGGCACTTCCTCAGCGCTGACCCTCCGACAGTGCGGCACTCCCTCAGCACTGACCCTCCAACAGTGCAGCACTCCCTCAGCATTGACCCTCTGTCAGTGCGGCACTCCCTCAGCACTGACCCTCTGACAGTGCGGCACTCCCTCAGCACTGACCCTCCGACAGTGCAGCACTCCCTCAGCACTGACCCTCTGACAGTGCGGCACTCCCTCAGCACTGACCCTCCGACAGTGCAGCACTCCCTCAGCATTGACCCTCTGTCAGTGCGGCACTCCCTCAGCACTGACCCTCCGACAGTGCAGCACTCCCTCAGCATTGACCTTCTGACAGTACAGCACTGCCTCAGCACTGACCCTCTGATAGTGCGGCACTACCTCAGCACTGACCCTTTGATTGCATTCTCAAGTGTATGGAGTGTAGATTAAATTTACAACCTGCTGACTGAGCTGAGAGTGCACACTGCAGTCAGTTGAGTGAGAGCACATCTCTGTGACATACTGTTAGGCAGAGAGCAGACTATAGCAGGACACTGGGCAGCCTCCCAGGGAATGGTCCCTGCCTGTTGGGGCAATGTGAATCTGATTCCTTCCCGTGCTAGGGATCAGTGAAAAGTGGCCTGTGTTGTGTCAGTCCCTGTCAATGAACAGTGTGAGGAGGAATACAAGTCGGATAAAATGTTAAACACTAATGATTTGCTGAAACATTACCCAGGGTGAGACTTGGTTTAAAATCTTTAAACAACATTTGTCAGAAGATGAAAAGGAAAGCTGGTAAACTTTGCAAAACAAAACCTGTCATTGTTTTGCAATAAATGTGAAATTAAAATCAAAAGTTGGAGTTTTTGTATTGAGGAACGGTTTTGTGCTGTTAATCTGACAGGCCCTCGGGTCCCTGATGAGATTAATGTGTCACTTCGGCCCTTGTGAAAGGAGCTGGGAGATGGGTGGGGAGCTGCTGAATGCAATTCTGCTCAACATTCAGTCAATACTGGCCATGGAACGATCTGAATATAAGGATGAGACTTTCAGAAGTGAGGTATTGTAGATCTTGGGAGTTGCACTGGATCATTGGGCACAGGGTGAATGGGACTTGCTACTGTTCAGGACACAGGCTGCAGAGTATTGGCTAAACCCTATGGAGAATGGCAGCTGGGGGACTGTGGTCAGAAGGTGGCTTATTTTTAAGCCTTTTGAATGCAAAAATTCTGGATGAAGCTGATTAAAGCTGGGGTAGAAGTGACTTGTACAAGAAGGATGAATTGCACCTGAATTGGAAGGGGACTAATATACTGGCAGGGAGATTTGCTACAATACTCAGGAGGATTTAAACGAGTAAGGTTGGATGGGGGTGGTGGTTTTGTGGCACCCAGGGGGATAGTGAGGAAAGAGATCAACCTAAGACTGGCACAACTGGGGAAGGAATGAGTCAAACAGTCAGGGCAGGCAGGGACAAAGCAGAGAACAAGGTAGGACTGATCAATTAAACTGCATTTACTTCGATGCAAGAGGCCTAACAGGGAAGGCAGATGAACTCAGGGCATGGTTAGGAACACAATTGTACTCCATGACCACCTGATGAAGGAACAGCGTTCCGAAAGCTTGTGCTTCCAATTAAACCTGTTGGACTATAACCTGGTGTTGTGTGATTTTTAACTTTGTCCACCCCAGTCCAACACCAGCATCTCCAAATCAGTGTGTTAATGTGTGTGTATGTGTGTGTGTATGCAAGTGTGTTATAGAGTCACAGAGTCATAGAGATGTACAGCATGGAAACAGACCCTTTGGTCTAACCCGTCCATGCCGACCAGATATCCCAACCCAATCTATTGCCACCTGCCAGCACCCGGCCCATATCCCTCCAAACCCTTCCTATTCATATACCCATCCAAATGCTTCTTAAATGTTGCAATTGTACCAGCCTCCACCACTTCCTCTGGCAGCTCATTCCATACACGTACCACCCTCTGTGTGAAAAAGTTGCCCCTTGGGTCTCTTTTATATCTTTCCCCTCTCACCCTAAACCTATGCCCTCTAGTTCTGGACTCCCCGATCCAAGGGAAAAGACTTTGCCTATTTACCCTATCCATACCCCTCATAATTTTGTAAACCTCTATAAGGTCACCCCTCAGCCTCCGACGCTCCAGGGAAAACAGCCCCAGCCTGTTCAGCCTCTCCCTATAGCTCAAATCCTCCAACCCTGGCAACATCCTTGTAAATCTTTTCTGAACCCTTTCAAGTTTCACAACATTGTTCCTATGCAAGTGTGTTAAGGAATGTGTGATTCCTGTGCAAGTGTTGCTTGACAGTCAGCAGCAACCACTACCATTAAAAAACAAACCAAAGAACTGCAGATGCTGGAAATCAGAGACAAAACTGCTAGAAAAACTCAGCAGGTCAAGCAACGCCTGTGGGAAGATAAAGCAAAGTCAACATTTGGGTCCAGTCACCCTTCTACAGAACCACTACCATCACTTTACTGATGTGGACGAGCCGGTGTTGGACTGGGGTGGACAAAGTCAGAAATCACATGAAACCAGGGTATAGTCTAACTAATTTATTTGCAATCACAAGCTTTTAGAGCACTGCTCCTTGGTCAGGTGAAGTGAAGAGAAGCATTCAGGCACAGAATTTATAGGTAGAGAGATCAAAAGACTGTACAAATGGTGTGAGTGGAGTGTCGACCCACTGAATAATAAGTATTTGCAGGTGATCAAAAGTGTCAGGCGGTGAAAGTAAAGTGTCAACAGCTGAATAGCAAGTGAAGGGATGATTTATAATTTAATTAATTGAGGCACACAGAAAATTACAAAATATTTAAAATAAGGGTGGCATTCTGGCTCAGTGGTTAGCACTGCTGCCTCACGGTATCAGGGTCCCAGGTTCGATTCCAGCCTCAGGCAACTGTCTGTGTGGAGTTTGCACATTCTCCCTGTGTCTGCGTGGATTTCCTCCGGGTGCTCCGGTTTCCTCCCACAATCCAACAATGTGCAGATTAGATTAATTGACCATGCTAAATTGCCCATAGTGTTAGGTGCATTAGTCAGAGGGAAATGGATCTGGGTGGGTTACTCTTTGGAAAGTCGGTAGGGACTGGTTGGGCCAAAGGGCCTGTTTCCACAATGTAGGGAAACTAATCTAATGGCTGGAATGACATGATAGGTATGTGAGCCTTATGCTGGGAGTTTAACCAAAAGAAAATCTAAAACTATACAAACTAATTGAGGAAAAGCGATTTTAACAGATTATCAAGACAATGCTGTCAAAACAGAACAGTAAGAAAGATTTTACAAATACAAAACAGTGTGGTGGGGTCACATGCAGTGTGACATGAACCCAGGATCATGGTTGAGGCCATCTTCATGGATATGGATCTTGGCTACTAGTTTCTGCTTGGCGATTCTATGTTGCTGTGTATCTTGAAGGCCACCTTGGAGGACGCTTATCCAAAGATCAGAGGTTGAATATCCTTGACTGCTGGAGTGCTCACTGATTAGGAGGGAACATTCCTGTCTGGCGATTGCTGTGCGGTGTCAAAAAGTGTGGTGCTGGAAAAGCACAGCCGGTCAGACAGCATCCGAGGAGCAGGAGAGTCTGCATTTAGACCATAAGCTCTTCATCACATTCCTGATGAAGGGCTTATGCTTGAAACATCAACTCTCCTGCTCCTCAGATACTGCCTGACCTGCTGTGCTTTTCTAGCACCACACTCTCGACTCTGAGCTCCAGCATCTGTAGTCCTCACTTTCTCTTTATTGTTGTGTGGTGTCCATTTGTCCTTTGCAGTAGTGTCTGCATGGGTCTGGATTAGTGGTGCTGGAAGAGCACAGCAGTTCAAGCAGCATCCGAGGAGCAGTAAAATCGACGTTTCGGGCAAGAGCCCTTCATCAGAGAGCCTGAAGGGTGGAGAGATAAATGAGAGGGGGGTGGGGTGGGGAGAGAGTAGCATGGAGTACAATAGGTGAGTTGGGGAGGGAATGCAGGTAATAGGTTGGGGACGGGGGGGGGAGGGTGGAGTGGATAGGTGGAAAAGGAGATAGGCAGGTTCGACAAGTCCAGACAAGTCATGGGGACAGTGCTGAGCTGGAAGTTTGGAACTAGGGTGAGGTGGGGGAAGGGGAAATGAGGAAGCTGTTGAAGTCCACATTGATGCCCTGGGCTTGAAGTGTTCCGAGGCGGAAGATGAGGTGTTCTTCCTCCAGGCGTCTGGTGGTGAGGGAGCGGCGGTGAAGGAGGCCCAGGACCTCCATGTCTTCGGCAGAGTGGGAGGGGGAGTTGAAATGTTGGGCCACAGGGTGGTGTGGTTAATTGGTGCGGGTGTCCCGGAGATGTTCCCTAAAGCGCTCTGCTAGGAGGCGCCCAGTCTCCCCAATGTAGAGGAGACCGCATCGGGAGCAACGGATACAGTTTCCTCATTTCCCCTTCCCCCACCTCACCCTAGTTCCAAACTTCCAGCTCAGCACTGTCCCCATGACTTGTCCTACCTGCCTATCTTCTTTTCCACCAATACACTCCACCCTCCTCCCGCCCCCAAGCTATCATCTTAATCCCCTCCCCCACTCACCCACTGTACTCCATGCTACTCTCTCCCCACCCCCACCCTCCTCTAGCTTATCTCTCCACACTTCAGGCTCACTGCCTTTATTCCTGATGAAGGGCTTTTGCCCGAAACGTCGATTTCGCTGCTCCTTGGATGCTGCCTGAACTGCTGTGCTCTTCCAGCACCACTAATCCAGAATCTGGTTTCCAGCATCCAGTCATTGTTTTTACCGTAGTCTGCACGGTCTCGCCAATATACCATACCTCAGGGCATTCTTGCCTGCAGTGTGTAAGATAGACAACATTGGCCGAGTCACATGAGTCACTACTGCATACATGGTGTGGTGTTCCCAGGTGCGATGCTGGGCTCTTCCATCATTGAAGATGGGGATATTTCTGGAACCTTCTTCTCCAGTGAGTCATTTCATTGACCATCACCATTCACAGTTAGATGTGGCAGGACTGCAGAGCTAAGATCTGATCTGTTGGTTGTGGGATCACTTAGCTCTGTCTGTCACTTGCTGCTTATGCTGTTTGGTAGCTTCACCACATTGACTCCTCACCTTCAGGTCTACCTGGTGCTGCTCCTGGCATACCCCCTGCACTCTCCATTGAACCAGGGCTGATCCTCTGGTCTGATGGTTAATGGTTGAGTGGGGGATATGCCGGGCCATGAGGTTACAGATTGTGCTGGAGTACAGTTCTGCTGCTGTTGATGGCTTACAGCGCCTCACAGATACTCAGTCTTCAGTTACTAGATTTGTTCAAAACCTGCTCTATTTAGCACACTATGTTTCATGTGATTCAAGGCGCAAGAGGTGATTTTTGTAGAAGGGGCTGGTTTCTGTTTTGGTAAGGTAAAATTAGATTCCCTACAGTGTGGAAACAGGCCATTTGGCCCAACAAGTCCACACCAACCCTCCAAAGAGTAGCCCACCCAGACACATTCCCCTACCACACATTTACTCCTGACTAATGAACCTAACACTATGGGACAATTTAGCAGGGCCAATTCACCCTAACCTGCACATTTTTGGACTGTGGGAGGAAACCCACACAGACACAGGGAGAATGTGCAAACTCCACACAGAGAGTCACCTGAGGCTGGAATCGAACCTGGTGCTGTGAGGCAGCAGTGCTAACCACTGAGCTGCCCTAAAGGGGTGGTTTTTGAATTTGAGGGGCTAAGGAATGGGTTCTTTCCCGGGATGTAAAGGGTGGTTTCTGTTCTGGGGAGGGAGTGAGGGTGGGGTGTTCCAGGCTTGGGGGTGTGTTGAGCTCTCAGTGTTTCGGGCTGCCCGTGTTGTAAATGATCGACCACATCGAGAGGGCGAGTGTCTCTCCGCCTCCTCCCGGGAGGAGGGAAGTCAGTGAGGGAGGGTTGGAGTGAGAGGGTGAGGCGGCTCAGTCCCGGGAGGGAGGCTCGGAGCAGGCACCGGCACCGGTACCGGGAGCCAGGAGCTGGCGGAGAGGGAGCGGTGTGTCCTCGGGCATTCTCCGGAGAATGTGACCCCCCCTGAGGTATGAGGGTCCCTGTCTGAGGGAGGTCTCGGGATGTGGGGGTCCCAGGGACACAGAGCTCTCTCTGGGCTTCACTGCTTTCAGGGAAAGTGTGTGTTTCTGTGCTGTATTTGTCCTCTCGGCCAGCACTGAATGTTCTCGAAGTTTCTTTTACTCTCTGTGTTTGTCCTGATTGCTCAATCTGAACCTTTAGTAAAAGCCTGAGCTCGGCAAAAAAAAACCCCTAACTCCCAGCTGCTGGCAGTCGGAGCCGGGGGAGGGGGGAGAGCTGCAGTAACTTTTCTCTTTTTGCTGTTTATTCAGCTCACTGGTGTCCCTGTCGCCACAGTAATGGGTGTAAAAATAACTGCTGGATTCAGGAGAGGAGGAGGCTTCCGTCTTTCACTGATTTCACATTCATGGCAAAGAGAGATCATGTCACCTTTCAAATACAGACATGCAGCTTGGTGGATTTTAACCCGTTACTCGCTGCCTGAGATTCGTGTCTTGGTGCTTAGGGTAGCTTTCAGGTTGTAATAAAACAGAAATTGCTGGAGAAACTCGGCAGGTCGGGCAGAATCTGTGGAAAGCAAAACAGAGTTAATGTTTCCAGTTGGTGTGACTCTCATTCAGAAAGTTCAAAGTGTATCTACAGTACTTGTTTGCAGAGAACTTGGCCTGAAGAGTTTGGAAAATGCCGCTGAAGTGTTTACATTGCTTCTGGTTGTGAGTGAGCAGTGTCTCTGGGTGAATCTCCCTGTTCAGTTTGTGTGGGTGAGATTGTCATTAACACCAGGTTATAGTCCAATGGGTTTATTTGGAAGCACTAGCTTTCATAGCGCTGCTCCTTCATCATTAACACCAGGTAGGTGTGGAGATGGACACTGTCACAACAGTGAGATGGTGTCCACTGAATCTATTACTTTTGATGTCGTTACTTTAGAACTGACTATTGCTCTCAGACAGTGTCCTAATACTCAAGGTGCAGGAAAGTGGAATACATGTACGTCACATTTTATTTTTGACTTGATGGGCCGAACGGCTGTTTAATGTATGATTCTTTGACACTGTGCAAATCTATAAACAGAAAATATTTGAGAATTACATTCAGTTTGTAATGTTAACAGCGGCCCTCTCCCTGCAGATGCTGCCTGACCTCAGAATCTCCAGCAATGTTTTGTTTTTAATTTCTAATTTTTAGCACCAGCAGCATAAATTTATTTTTTATATCACACAGGAAAATCCCTGCTCTTCTCCCAAAAGGAGCTGTCCCTCTGTGATTACCCAGTGAGAACCCGGAGAGCTGGGCAAGATGAGATGTATTTTTCCCCTGTCTGACTTTACTCTGTGCTCCGGTCAATGCAAAGGAAACAGGGTCCTAACAGCTTGGGGTCAATCAGGCACATTTGTTTAGATTCTAATTTGTTGGTGTTAACATGTATTGTATAGGCAAAAGTGAGGACTGCAGATGTTGGAAACCAGAGTTTAGATTAGAGTGGTGCTGGAAAAACATAGCAGGTCAGGCAGCATCTGAGGAGCAGGAAAATCGACGTTTCGGGGAAAAGCCCTTCATCAGGAATTGTATAGGTCTATCTGCCTGTTGATATTGACAGCAGTGGATAGGTTACATTGTTGGACGTTTATCATAAATATTGTAAATGTTAAAGCCTGGTCCCTGTCAGTCTCTCACTCACGCCCTCACTCACTCTCATGCTCACTCACACTCACTCTCTCACTCACTCGGTCTCTCTCTGTGCTGACAGAGATGGACTAAGGAAGTGAATGGAGAAAGTGAGGACTGCAGATGCTGGAGATCAGAACTGAAAATGTGTTGCTGGAAAAGCGCAGCAGGTCAGGCAGCATCCAAGGAACAGGAGAATCGACGTTTCGGCATTCCTGAAGAAGGGCTCATGCCCGAAACGTCGATTCTCCTGTTCCTTGGATGCTGCCTGACCTGCTGCGCTTTTCCAGCAACACATTTTGAGCTAAGGAAGTGAATGGGTGATCTTGTCCAACATGCACCAAATCCCATTCAAACCCTTCCTTTGTGCTCACTGACCTACACTGGCTCTTGGGTAAGAAACAAATGGATTTTAAAATGTTTCTTTTGTAATTTAGACCTCTTAATGTCCTCAACTCTTGCTACCTCTGCCTCCACCATCCCCATAACACACTATGATTCTGATGTTGTGAACATCACAACATTTTTAATTGCTCCACCAATGGTGATCACCCCTTCAGCTACCTTTTTTTTATTCATTCACAGGTTGAGGATGTCACTGGTCAGGCCAGCATTTATTGCCCAGAGGGCAGTTGAGAGTCATCCACATTGCTGTGGGTCTGGAGTCACATGTAGGCCAGACCAGGTAAGGATGGCCATCTCCCTCCCTGAAAGACATTAGTGAACCAGATGAGTTTTTCCAACATGGTCACCTTGAGACTCTTACTTTCAGATTTCTGTTGGATTCAATTCTCACCATCTGCCATTGGTGGGATTTGAACCTGGTCCCCCAGAACATGACCTGGGTCTCTGGATCAACAGTCCAGTGATAATACCAGTAGGCCATCGCCTCCCCTCAGAACATTATCTGGGTCCTGGCTACCCCTTCAGCTACCTGGGTCCTGAGCTCTGTAGATCTCTCCCTAACTCTATCTCACCATTCTCCTCTGGTACACTATTTTGTTCGGGTTTGGTGTCTGAGATCATGAGGCCATTGGAAGGTTTTCTGACATTAAAAGTGCAGTACAAATGCATGTCCTTCTGTTGATAAACAAAAAGTGAAATTGCTGGAAAAGCTCAGCAGGTCTGGCGGCATCTGTGCAGAGAATCATAATTGATGTTTCGGGTGAAGTAACCCTTTCTCAACTAACAGTAGCTAGGAAAATGTTGGTTTATATGTAGAGGATAGGGTGGGGGAGGGAGTAAGGAGTAAACGATAGGTGGGGGTAGAGAGAGAAGATGTTGTGGTTCTGTTCGCCGAGCTGGGAATTTGTCTTGCAAACGTTTCGTCCCCTGTCTAGGTGAATAAATTGACTGCATATTGAAGTAAATATATTCAATCTGATGCTCATTTTGGAGAGACAGTTGCGGAATGATAAGGATCGAGGCCTGAATATTGAGGAGTATATGACATTCAAGAAGAATAGGATAAAAAGTGGAGGGGTCACACTGTTAAATCAAGGATAGGTCTAGTGCAATCTTTACAGATGGCCTTGGTTGAGGAGAACAGGATGTGGATCAGTTTGGGTGGGGATGAAGAATATGATGGGAAAGAAGTCATTAGTGGGAGTAATTTACAGGCTTCCTAACAGTAACCACAATGTGGGACAAAATATGTAAGCAAAAATATTGGAACTGACCAAAGAGCAGGTGATATTAGCCCTGACGAAGGGCTCATGCCCGAAATGTCGATTCTCCTGCTCCTTTGAATGCTGTCTGACCTGCCATGCTTTTCCAGCACTTGACTGCAGAGATCTCCAGCATCTGCAATCCTCACTTTCTCTGAGCAGGTGATATTATCCTTGGCATTGTGTAATGTGATGGGATTAATTACTGACCTCTGAGAGAAGGCACTGCTCCATAGCAGTAACGAGAATATTATTGGAAAGGAGAAGGGTGGGTCTAAGACAGGTGTTTCAAGGTTAATTGTGGACACGAAAGTTGAGCCAGCTAAAGGGAACTGGCATTACAGGTTGGGGATTGATCAATTGAGACACAATGGCAGAAGTATAAGGGAATAATTTAGAATATGCAGAGTAAGTACATTCCTACCACAAAGAAATTTTCTAAAGGGAGAATCTATCATCAGGACTTGAGCAAAGAAGTTCAGGAAAGCTTCAACTTGAAGGAAAAAGCATTTAATTGTAGAAAAATGTCTAGTAGATCAGATGACTGGTCAGGATATAAAGAATGGCAGAGAAAGAGTTAAGTGTTAGAGTGCGAGAGGAGCTAGCTCGAAATTTTAAAAAATGGGTAGCAAGAGTTTCTGCAGGTACCTGCAAAGAAGATAAAGTGAGTATTGGTCCTCTCCAGAGTGAGAAAGGGAATTATTAGGAGATAATAGGGAGATGGTGGATAAAATGAACAAATATGTTTCTCTGTCTTCACTCGAGAGTACAGAAAAATGATTCCAGAAATAGCTATAAACCAGGAGGGGGGGGATAGAGAGTGGCACTGAGTGAACTTACAACCTGGACAGGAGTGGGACTGAGCAAATCAATGGAGCTATTGGCTGACAATTCTCTGGGTCCACTTGGATTTTATTCTTGGGCCTTAGAGATTGCTCATGAGGTAGTAGATACCATGGAGATAAATTTTCCAAAATTCCCTCAATTCAGGAAACATTCCCATCAGATTGTAAAGTAGCAAATGAAACCTCTCTGTTCAAAAGACAGAAAACGGGAAACTATAGGCAGTTAGTTTGATATATTTCACCGAGAAAGTCTTACTCATTGTTGTGGCTCTGTTCGCCGAGCTGGGAATTTGTGTTGCAGATGTTTTGTCCCCTGTCTAGGTGACATCCTCAGTGCTTAGGAGCCTCCTGTGAAGCGCTTCTGTGATGTTTCCTCCGGCATTTATAGTGGTTTGAATCTGCTGCTTCCGGTTGTCAGTTCCAGCTGTCCGTTGCAGTGGTCGGTATATTGGGTCCAGGTCGATGTGCTTATTGATTTAATCTGTGGATGAGTGCCATGCCTCTAAGAATTCCCTGGCTGTTCTCTGTTTGGCTTGTTCTATAATTGTAGTGCTGTCCCAGTCGAATTCATGTTGCTTGTCATCCGCCAAAAACGTATACCCACGCAATTTCATCAACAGATGCCTAAGGGAAAGACAACGGAACGAGGACATGCCACAACCCATAAGACAAGCCACACTACCATAAAGAGCATTTCCAAACTGACAGCCAGACTACTGCGACCACTAGGACTCATAACAACACACAAACCAACAACTCACCAGAATGAAGGACCCAATACCCAGCATGAGCAAAACCAATGTAGTGTACAAAATCCCATGCAAGGACTGCACAAAACACTACATAGGACAAACAGGAAGACAGCTAACGGTCCGCATCCATGAACACCAACTCGCCACGAAACGACACGACCAGCTATCCTTAGTATCCACACACACAGATGACAAGCAACATGAGTTCGACTGGGACAACACTATTATAGGACAAGCCAAACAGAGAACAGCCAGGAAATTCCTAGAGGCATGGCACTCATTCACAGATTCAAATCAATAAGCACATCGACCTGGACCCAATATACCGGCCAATGCAGCGGACAGCTGGAACTGACAACCGGAAGCGGCAGATTCAAACCACTACAAATGCCGGAGGAAACATCACAGAAGCGCTTCACAGGAGGCTCCCAAGCACCTGAGGATGTCACCTAGACAGGGGACGAAACGTCTGCAACACAAATTCCCAGCTCAGCGAACAGAACCACAACAACGAGCACCCGAGCTACAAATCTTCTCACAAACTTTGAAGGTCTTACTCATTAAGAAGATAATGGCTTCACACTCAGAAAAATTCAAGGTAATCAGCCAGAGTCAGCATCGTTTTGTCAAAGGGAAATTATGTTTAACTGTTTCTTTGAGTTGTTTGGAGAGCAGTGTGCTGTTGATAAGGGGGAGTCTGTAGATGCACTGCAATTCGATTTCCAAAAGGCATTTGACAAGGTGCCCTGTCAAAGGTCATTGTGGAAAATGAAAGCTCATGGTGTAGTGGGTCACACATTGGCTGCTTTGGCAGATTATACAGACCAGACATAAATATCAGCTCAGAGGTGAATTGATATTTGGAATGAACAAGTTGTCTTTAAGATGGACAGATTGGGCTTGTTTTTACAACAGTTAGTTCAGAAGAGTGAGGGGTGACTTGATTGAAGTCAGTGGGATCCTGAATGGTCTCTGCAAGATGGATATGGAAAAGGTGCTTCCTTTTGTGGGTCAGTCCTGACCTTGAGGTCACTGTTCTAAACTTAGCTCTTTCAGGAAGATGCTGATTTTTTTGCTCTGCTGTTTTGGTTTCCCAATGATTTTGAATATAATGACTGTTCATTTTCAACTCAGCGTAAAGTGACAGTGGGTCTATCCAATTACACTCCAAAAGTATCATTCAGTGAAGGTCAGTGGGAAAAAAGAGGACTTGACAAAGACATTGTGCACAGTGAGGGTCAGTGTGTGTGGGACTGTACCCCAGTGAGGGTCAGTGTGTGTGGGAACTGTACCCCAGTGAGGGTCAGTGTGTGTGGGAACTGTACCCCAGTGAGAGTCAGTGTGTGTGGGAGCTGTACCCCAGTGAGGGTCAGTGTGTGTGGGAACTGTACCCCAGTGAGGGTCAGTGTGTGTGGGACCGTACCCCAGTGAGGGTCAGTGTGTGTGGGAGCTGTACCCCAGTGAGAGTCAGTGTGTGTGGGAGCTGTACCCCAGTGAGAGTCAGTGTGTGTGGGAGCTGTACCCCAGTGAGGGTCAGTGTGTGTGGGAGCTGTACCCCAGTGAGAGTCAGTGTGTGTGGGAGCTGTACCCCAGTGAGAGTCAGTGTGTGTGGGAGCTGTACCCCAGTGAGAGTCAGTGTGTGTGGGAGCCATATCCCAGGGAGAGTCAGTGTGTGTGGGAGCTGTACCCCAGTGAGAGTCAGTGTGTGTGGGAGCTGTACCCCAGTGAGAGTCAGTGTGTGTGGGAGCTGTACCCCAGTGAGAGTCAGTGTATGTGGGAGCTGTACCCCAGTGAGAGTCAGTGTGTGTGGGAGCTGTACCCCAGTGAGAGTCAGTGTGTGTGGGAGCCATATCCCAGGGAGAGTCAGTGTGTGTGGGAGCTGTACCCCAGTGAGGGTCAGTGTGTGTGGGAGCTGTACCCCAGTGAGAGTCAGTGTGTGTGTGGGAGAAGGAAAGGAAGAAATGTATTAATGGAACAATCAGAAAAGTGCATGAGCAGTTGATATTAATGCTGTGTTGGGCAAAAATGTAAGGATTGAGTGTGAAACACTAAACAAGTCAGAGTTGCTGATTTCTCTTGTTTTTAGTAAATCTACATTGAGATCTGCAGCCCACGCCTTAATGTCACATGGTGCTACCTAGTTGACCCAGATTTTCTCCCTCATTCTACATGAAATTCATGTAGTAAATTTACAAAAGCTTTTACGGGATTAATGAAACCCAACCTTACCTTATCAATGGCCTCATGACCCCTTCAGCGTGCTCGCTCTCTCTCTCTCTCTCTCTCTCTCTCTCTCTCTCTCTCTGGGTTTAAATACTAAAATATTCCCTTCTGTTGTAATGAACATTTGGATAAGCATTCCCAGTGAGTGTTGCTGCTGCTGTGTGATTGTAATGTTCATCATGCACTGAACCTAGCACCAGGGAACTCCTCTTGTTCTGCTACTGACAGGCTGCTTTCTGAGGAAATGGCACTCTCTACTCAGATCACCCAGCCCCCCCTCTCTCTGGTGTCTGTCTGATGATGAACCAGACAGTATACAACCTTGGCATACTATTTCACTCTGAGCTTCCCATCACTAAATTTGTTTGTAATGTTGCCCATCTGTATCCCTGTTGGAGTTCCTCTGCTGATGAACACTCAAATATGCTTTGTGACATTTCATTCTGACCATTGCAATGCTCTCCTAACTGATCTCCCACACTCTACCCTCCATTGTTTTGAGCACTGTTCTCTGCGTCTTTATTTGTGTTCAGTCTGGTTTACCCATGAGCCACTGGGCTCAGACCAACATTCCAACCTCTTAAGCATCTTCAATTTGACTCATAGTCATAGAGATGTATGACATGGAAACAGACCATTTGGTCTATCTTGTCCATGCCGACCAGATATCCTAATTTAATCTAGTTCCATTTGTCAGCAATTGGCCCATATCCCTCTACACCCTTCCTATTCATGTACTCATCCAGATGCCTTTTTAAGTGCTGTAGTTGTACCAGCCTCCACCACTTCCTCTGGCAGCTCATTCCATACACGTACCACCCTCTGTGTGAAAAAGTTGCCCCTTAGGCCACTTTTATATCTTTCCCCTCTCACCCTAAACCTATGCCCTCTAGTTCTAGACTTCTCCCCAGAAAGGGTCTGACAGTCTGGCTGGTTAACAGCGGGTGATGCCGAGTTATCGGTGAGTCTTACCAGCAAGTTGTGGTTTAATACTTGTCAGCAATAGATTCAAGTTAGATACGATGACTAAGACTATCAGGAGCTGAGATAACACATCTGACCCCGTTGGAACCTCACGCGAGAATCCCTGATTCTCTGCTCAGGTCTGTGTGACAGCATCAGATTGGGTGGAACCTAATGCAACCTCCAACATTAACTCCCTCACAACCATTACCTCACACGCTCACACGACGGGTACAGTTCTGGGCTGTTTAGTTACTCAACATTTTTAAATACAAAGATTACAATTTCTGGGTGACCTAAATGTCATGGTCTAAACAAGCAATATCTGACCTGGGCCAGCCAATAAAACATGATGAGGAAGCACAGAGCCAGTTCTAGATGAGACTGAACTGCTTCAACTTTTCGAGTCTAGATTAGTGTGGTGCTGGAAAAACACAGCAGGTCAGGCAGCATCCGAGGAGTAGGAAAATTGATGTTTCGGGCATAAGCCCTTTATCAGAGACACTGCCTCTCCTGCCAGTTTGGAAGAAAGACTAACTTGCATTTATTTAGCACCTTGCTTGCTTGCATATGCCAAACCACTTTACAGCCAATGATGGTCTTTTAAAATTAGTCTCTGTTATAATGGAGGAAACACAGCCAAACAGTGTACCACAAGATCGCACATCAGCACTGTGATAATAATCACAATCTCATTTTTAGTGGTGTTGGCTGAGGGATAAATATTGGTCAGGTCATGATGTAAACCTTCCCTTGCCCTTCTTTAAAATCACTCCATGGGGATCTCAAGTTTGCACATGAGGACAGAGCAGTGGCCGTGTAACATCTTACCCAAAACACAGCGCATTCTGGCAGCCCCTCAGAGCAACATTGAGAGTCTGTCTTCAGTCTCAGAGTTGGGACTTGAATCAGTAACCTTTTGATTCACAGTCTCCTCACTGAGCACCAACATCGGTGACAGCTTCTGTGGAAACATAAGAGAGTCAATGTTTGAACTTCTCACCCTCAGTCAATATTAACTAGTTCTCTCTCCACAGATGCTGTCTGACCCGCTGAGTATTTCCAACGTTTCCTGTTTTAAATTCAGATTTCCATGTCTTAAAGTCTTGTTATATGCAGGATTTTGCCTCTGATCCCTACCTTTCTTCAGAACCTTTGTAAAGGTCTATTGGGGAAAGAAAGCCATGGTTCATTGATTCTAAACTGCTTTTTATAATCTACCTTGTGTCATTGAAAACTCCAGATTTGAGTGACAACATGAGGAACACCCAGATTTAAATGACAAACTCACTCCCCTCATTATGAAAGGTTATTTGCATAAAGTGCCATATCACTTTGAACAAACTGGATGTATACATTGAGACAATGTGTTTCAAATGTTAACAACTGCTTATCACACAGTGATTCCACATTCTGCATTGTCTCCAACTGGTACACTGACAACATCAAACACTTACAGAGTAGAGATCCGGATCCAAAAATCCAGGGTAACACTCCAATTGCAGTTCAGAGGGAGTGCCGCATTGTTGGAGGGTTGGCACTGAGGGAGTGCCACACTGTCGGATGGTCAGTGCTGAGGAAGTGCTGCACTGTCGGATGGTCAGTGCTGAGGAAGTGCTGCACTGTCGGATGGTCAGTGCTGAGGAAGTGCTGCACTGTCGGAGAGTTGGCGCTGAGGGAGTGCCGCACTGTCGGAGGGTCAGTGCTGGGGGAGCGGGCACTGTTGGAGCTGCTGTGTTTCAGATCTGTAACTATACCAAGGTCCTGGCTCCACACTACTGCCCTGCCCAACCTCTCGGGTGGATTTAAGAGCTTCCCGGATATTATTCCCTTCCACCTGAGATTGACGTTCACCTCTGAGACATCTATAAAGTTGAGGAAGTGTTTGTGGGATCTTCTTGCCTCTTTCAGTCTCAGTACAATACTCACTGTCATTGAGAAGGATTGCCTGTGAGTGAACTGTGTATCAAGATCAGTCTAAATAAAAGTTCATATGAAATGAAGCCCTTTCTTTCAATGTCCCACTCCGTGGTGAAGAGCTCCCACAGCTGGATAACAATTCCTGAATCACTTCAGGAATCTGCTGCTGAAAGCTGGATGTGAAAGAGAGTTGGATTGGGTGTGTGAGATGTAAGGAAGTGTGGCTCACTGTCTTGTCCTGAATGATGACTGCTGGGAACTCTCAGCAAACCTAACAGCATAGAGTCATAGAGATGTACAGCATGGAAACCAGTCCGTGCCGACCAGATATCCCAACCCAATCTAGTCCCACCTGCCAGCACCCGGCCCATATCCCTCCAAACTCTTCCTATTTATATACCCATCCAAATGCCTCTTAAATGTTGCAATTGTACCAGCCGCCACCACATCCTCTGGTAGCTCATTCCATACACGTCGCACCCTCTGTGTGAAAAAGTTGCCCCTTTGGTCTCTTTTATATCTTTCCCCCCTCACCCTAAACCCATGCCCTCTAGTTCTGGACTCCCCGAATCCAGGGAAAAGACTTTGCCTATTTACCCTATCCATACCGACTGTATATCAGACCAAAACTGCAGATCAATGTAAATATTCAGTCTGCTCTGTCCCCTGCCCCTACCCCTGTTACACCAGCTGAGGAAAGTCTACATTTTCTCTTGTTCATCTAATTTTCCAACAGTTACAGGACTTTGTCCCTGCTCGAGAAGATCCCTATTTGTTTTTGAGGGCCCTCCTTTTGGGCGGATGGTGAGTATTTGATCTGTCCAAGTCACTGCAGCGTTTTTGCTGTGGTTTTGGGATGGAGACTGCTGGCTGGAACCAGTGTCACCACTTCCTGTTCCCACATGAACATCTCTCCATTAACACAGATGGTTTACTGCGCGAATACAAAGTAACAGTGAAGCATGAAAATAATTACACTTGATCTTGATAAAATGTGTTGATTGCACCAGCCTGATCTTGACCAACTCATACAGTCATAGTCACAGACATGTACAACATGGAAATAGACCCTTCACTCCAACTTGTCCATGTCAACCAAATATCCTAAATTAAACTAGTCCCACTTGCTGGCATTTGGCCCAACACCCTCTAAACCTCTCATATTCAGGTACCCACCCAGATATCTTTTAAATGTTGCAATTGTACCAGCCTCCACCACATTCTCTGACAGGTCATTCCATACACGTACCACCCTCTGCAAAAAAAGTTGCCCCTTAGGTCCCTTTTAACTCCTTCCCCTCTCACCCTAAACCTATGCCCTCTAATTCTGGACTCCCCCACCTCAGGGAAGAGACTTTGTCTATTTATCCTATCCATTCCCCTCATGATTTGACAAACCTCTATAAGGTCACCCCTCAGCCTCCGACACTCCAGGGAAAACAGCCCCAGCCTGTTCAACCTCTCACTATAGCTCAAATCTCCAACCCTGGCAACATCCTTGTAAATCTTTTAACATTCTTCCAATAGAAAGGAGACCAGAATTGCACACAATATTCCAAAAGTGGCCTAAATGTCCTGTACAGCCGTAACGTGACCTTCCAACTCCTGGACTCAATACTCTGACCAATAAAGGAAAGCGTACCAAATGCCGCCTTCACTATCCTATCTACCTGCTACTCCACTTTCAAGGAACTATGAACCTACACTCCAAGGTCTCTCATTGTCCACAGGAACCAATAATATTCAGTCACTGTCCCCATCAGTGATTACCCCAGTATTATACACTGACAGACCTGTGCCCGACAGTACTGTACCCCAGTGTTATATTGTCCTACAGTTTCATGGATCATATTCTTCAATTTCTTCTGCATTTCCTTCTCTGATATTTGAGTTGAAGTCAGAGCTGTGGCACGGTGGCACAGTGGTTAGCACTGCTGCCTCACAGCGCCAGAGACCTGGGTTCAATTCCCGCCTCAGGCGACTCTCTGTGTGGAGTTTGCACATTCTCCCCGTGTCTGTGTGGGTTTCCTCCGGGTGCTCCGGTTTCCTCCCACAGTCCAAAGATGTGCAGGTCAGGTGAATTGGCCATGCTAAATTGCCCGTAGTGTTAGGTAAGGGGTAAATGTAGGGGTATGGGTGGGTTGCGCTTCGGCGGGGCGGTGTGGACATGTTGGGCCGAAGGGCCTGTTTCCACACTGTAAGTAATCTAATCTAATCTAATCTGTATGCCTATGGTAGCTGTTTGGTGAGCTAGCTTCATTTCAGAGAGACCATGCTTTGAGAGAGTAATGGGTGTGTTTCTTTGAATTGTGTGAGGGTTAATGAAACTGTAGCATGTTGGGTTGTGGATTTACATGGGGTGGGTTGGTTGAGGTTGTGGCTGGGGGGGGATTGGGGAGATGGACGAGTCACGTTCTGGAGGATCTGGTCGAGGTGCTGAGTTTTCTGAGGGTGTGCGCTGCTTGTTATGGACACTGATCCTGATGTTCTGAGTCACTGGTGTCCCCTGTTTGAACTCTGCCTTTCCTTGATCCGCTGCCTGCTTTTTGACTTCTCGTTTTGATGACAGTAGCATGGGCAGAGTCACGGGGCTGAGTGACTGTCTCTGTCCCTGATCACCCACCGCCATTCTGTCTCCCTGGGGGACAAGTTACTGCTGACACTCACCAGCTCTGTGTTCAATGTAAGGGGTTTTTCCATTCTCCCTCAAGGCTGAGGCCATTCGCTCCATCCCTTCGGCCCTTTCCCACCGCTTGTCTGATCAGCTGCACCCCAGCCTCTGTGATAACTGGGTCAAGTTTAAACTGAGAGCAGAGGGCCCTGCCCACGGGAATTATCAGGGTGTGGGGGATGGGTGCAGGGTCTGGGCGTGGTGGGGGAGAAGGGGGCACAGTCTGGGGGGGGGGACACAGCTGGGGTGTGGGAAACAGCCTGATAGGACGTGGTGGACACACGGGAATAGTTTCTCCCTAGATTCACAATTCAGACCCTCTAACACTTCTGATTAATTTTCAAAACTATAAAACATAGGTATTAAGGTATCCTAGAGCACTGTTTATCAAGCAGTGTGCTATTTTCTGTATCTGCAGATTAGGGTCATACAGCCACACAGCATACAAACAGGCCCTTCAGCCCAACATGTCTGTGCTAGACAAAAAGCAACAAACTACATTAATCCCACTTACCTCGAGATCTATACCCTACTATGCCCTGGCATCTTAAGTACTTAACAAGCTGCTTCTTAAATGCTGTGTTATCTTGTATTATCTGTGACTTGAGTTGTTAGTTGGTCTTGAAGTGTGTCTATTTTAATGCAAAAGGTATCAGGAAGAAGAGTGTTGAACTTAGAGCATGGAGGGAGTCCCTCTCCCACTGCAACTCCCAGGTCATTTCCTCTGCCCTAAAACTCTTCAAACTCTATGCTACTTTCTCCCCACCCCCACCCTCCTCTAGCTTATCTCTCCACGCTTCAGGCTCACTGCCTTTATTCCTGATGAAGAGCTTTTGCCCGAAATGTCGATTTCGAAGCTACTTGGATGCTGCCTGAACTCCTGTGCTCTTCCAGCACCACTAATCCAGAATCAGTACTTGGAACTATGAGGTTGTGGCCGTTATGGAGACTTGGATATCATAGGGGCAGGAATAGTTGTTGGATGTACCAGGGTTTAGATGTTTTAAAAGGAATGGCCAGGGGAGGTGAAAGAGGTGGGGCAGTGGCATTGCTAATCAGGGATCGTATCACAGCTACAGAAAGAAAGGTTGTCGGGGACGGTTTGTCTACAGAGTCAGTATGGGTGGAAGCCAGAAACAGGAAAGGAGCAGTCACTTTATTGAGAGTTTTCTACAGGCCTCCCAATAGCAGCAGAGACACGGAGGAGCAGATTGGGAGGCAGATTTGGAAAGGTGCAGAAGTATCAAGGTTGTTGTTATGGGTGACTTTAACTTCCCTAATATTGATTGGAAACTCCTTAGTTCAAATAATTGAGATGAAGCAGTTTTTGTCCAGTGTGTCCAGGAAGGGTTTCTGACTCAATATGTAGATTGGCTGACTAGAGGGAAGGCCATATGGGATTTGGTGCTTGGCAACGAACCATGCCAGGTGTCAGATTTCTCGGTGGGAGAGCATTTTGGTGATAGTGATCATAACTCTCTGACCTCCTCCAAAAACGCTTCAAACTCAATGCTGCATGAAACAACCCATTGTCAATGGAAACATTTGCCCCTCCATTACTGCATTTGTGGACTGTACCATCAGGTGCATGGGAACCTGCAAGTTCGACTCTAAATCATGGTTCATTCTGACTTGGACATATGCCACTCTTTCTTCTTTGTCACTGGGTCAAAATCCTAAAACTTGGTACTTGTGGAAGTATCATTATCATGTGGACTATAAAAGTATGTTGTTTCTTAAAGATGGCACAAACAAGCACTTAGTTGGCTGTGTTTGGCAGAAGTTTGCATACTTTGTGAAAATACTTTGTTCTTTCAAAAGTAAGAAAGGAAAAACAAATGAAATAAGTGGGCTTCTTTATTTACATACTTTGTGCACAATATTGGCAAGGTTTCTGCAAGAATTTAAAGCTTAGAGTGAAGGGAATGAAATTCTGAAGTCTCTTAAAGTTTGCTTATACAGTATCCCAGTATAATTTCAGATACACGTAGAAAAGTTTGTGAAATGTTGCTAGTCAATAAAATTTGTTTGCTGTTTAAAATATCATTGTTTCAGTTGATAAGAAAATATTTAATATTTCATCAGGTTTAAATTTATGTTTTCTTTTACTTTGGGTTCTGCACAGCCACCATCAAAATCAAACACGTTTTACACAATGGATACATGACTTGTAATCTGTATTTGTGTGTTTGTCATTTATACAATATTGAGCTGATTTCAGTGAAAGATCAGATTACATTCGTTGTAACACTGTTTAGTCATTTACCTATTTTAAGTTTGTATGAGGTACCACTTGGTGGATGGAGATTTGATTAAATTGGCAATGATTTGTTTATTAAGGTAGTTAACAAAATTAGTGCCAATTCTGACTAGTTGCCTTATTTTTAAAGAATATTTTGTTTGCAAATAAGTTGGCTGATTACAAAGTCAGTCAAATTTGTCAAAAACTGGGAATCATTAGAATTGATTTACAGAAAGTTAGCATTACAAAATTTAAATTATTTAAAATTCAGACAGTTTTGGGTCATTCAAAAGGAATAAGCTCTTTATTCAATAATTGACCAAAATCATTGGGGAATCTTCAGAAACTCCCAGTTTGAGTGTGCAGTCAGCAGCACCAACTGTAAGTCCAGTTCAGGGGGTCTGCTATTACTGAGGTTGGCTTAACAACCTAGCCTGACCAACTTTGAACATTATCATTCCAAAGGACATGAGTACAGCAAAAGGAGCAATGTAGTTAATTTCTCAAGATTTGAACTAAGTCATGAAAGGAAGCTTTACCTATTGTTTATTTGTACCAGCAGAAGAATATTGATTTTTGGCATATTCGGATTCTTTTTAGATCACATTTTGACAGGAGCTGACAATTTGATGGGCCAAGGAAGATAAGTCAAGGAGATGATTTGAAAACTGAATTACTTCAGAATTACAATGAACTGGAAGTTTGCAAAATAAATTCTTGCAGAGGGGTGACGATTCAACATGACAGCTATTGCTAGTTGGAAGACAAATCCTAAGTATAGGTTTTTTAAAAAATGTGTTCATAGAATGTTGGTGTCATTGGCTAGGCTAGCATTTATTGACCATCTCAAATTATCCTTGAGAAAGTCACAATGAGTTGACTTCTTGAACCATTGTAGTCCATTCCCTGTAGAGACACCCACAGTGTTGTTATGGAATTGTATTTTGGCCCAGTGAAAATGAAGGAATGAATGGTGGTACAGTTTGAAGTCTAAATTGTGAGTGCCTCAGAAAGGAACTTGCATTATCTGCTGACCCAGTCCTCCAAGGTGGCAGAGGCCACTGGTTTGGATTGTGCTGTAGAGGAGACTTGGTGAGTTGCTGCATTACATCTCATAGTTAATAAGGGAATGGCTATGGTCGAGTTGTATTAAGCCAGAAACTCACCTGATGATCTGGTGTCTAAGTTTGAATCCTGCTACAGTAGATAGCGGAGTTTGAATTCATTAAAATAAAGGTCTGGAATTAAGAATCAACTGATGTCCATGAAATTATTTGTCTTTCTAATGTCCTTCAGGGAAGCCAAGTCTGACCTACATGTGACTCCAGGCCCACAGCAATGTGGTTGACTCTTAGCTGCCCTCTGAAATGGTCTAGCAAGCCACTTAGTTGTACACAGCTGCCACTGTCATTGATGGATTTGGTACCAATCATGTGGGTTTCTTTATTCCATCAACCTCCTTACCAATAGTGGTCAAGCTTCAGGGAGACCGATCATGAGTTACTGCAGAGTTCCAAGCCTTTGGTTCTTGTTTGTAAAGGCTGTTCTGAAATGTTGAAAATGGTGGATTCTGAACATGAAGAGACATCATGTTTGAGCTTGATGCTTGTGTGACACAAACTTGTCAGCCTAAGCCTTAATGTCATCCATACCCTGCTGCATACAGACACTGACTGCTTCAGTTTGCGAATGATGCTGAACATTGTGCAATTATCAGCAAGCACCAACATTTATCAACTTATGGAGGGAAGGTCACTGAAGTAGCTGAAGATGATTGAGGCTAGGATACTATCCTGAGGAACTGTTGCAGTGATGGTGGGGGCATGAGGCGATTGATCTTCAACAACTATGACCACCTTGTGTTGTGACTCACATTTTGCAAGACTTCATGTCGCTGTAGTTGGTCAAATGCTGCCTTTTTACTCTCTTCTCCACACACGTTCAGCTTTGGACTGAAGCTCTAGTGAGGTCAAATGCTGATTCACCCTGAGTTTGGTTATGCCAGGGCTAATGAGCAAGTAAGTCCTTTGTAGGTATTGGTTCAAAGCACTGTCGACAACTGATTGAGAGTAGACTGGAGTGGTCATTGATTGGGTTTGTCTTGTCCTGCTTTATGTGCACAGTACACATCTGGGCAACCCTCCATGCTGCTGGGCAGAAGCCAGCATTGTAATTATACTGAAATGGTTGGTTAGGGGTGTAGCTAGTTCTGGTGCCCATAACAGTACTAATGTTGGAAATGATGGCAGGACCTTTTCTGTATCTGATGTCTTTATCCATTTGGTGATATCGTGTGGAGTGAATCTAGCTGAAGGCCGGTATCTGTGATGTTGGGATCTCAATGGGACAGGGATGGATTATCCTTGGCGCTGAAGATGGATGTAAATTCTTGTGCTTAGTCTTTTCCATTGATGTGATGAGCTGCTCAATTGTTGAGGATGGGGATATTTGTACAACCTCCCTCCTCACCATTTGTAAACTACTTAAATGTCCTCTGCCATTTTTAACTGGATGTGCAACACTGTAGAGCACAGATCTGACCTGTCAATTGTGGAATTGTTTAGTCTTGTTTAATACATGCTGCTTATATCATTGGCTGTAGATGTGGTATTGGTAATGTGCTGTTACTAAAAGGGATAATATGGATAACTACAGTTCAGTAACCTTTCTGTTAGGAAATATATTGGGAAAATATCTGAGGGTTTATATAAATCAATGTTTAAACTGGCACATTGATACAAGCATGGTCAATGTGGAATTATTCAGGGAAGGTTTGTGTCTAACTTGATTTGAATTTGAATGTGTCATTAGGGGGAATTGATGAGAGGAGTGGGAATGGTACAGCCACCTGGATTTTATCGAGGCTGTTGATAAAGTGTAAATGGCAAACTAGTCCAAAAGTAAAAGTTTTGGGATTGAAGGAAAGTGGCAAGCTAGATGCAAAAGGGATGCAATGGCAAGGCACAACAGGATTGGATTAGAAGGCATTCTGCTCAGTATTGGGTTCTTTGCGATATATCACAAGAAGCAATACTTTAGAAAAGCGTGCAGGAGATGTCGCAGATAGAAAAAAATGTTGGTGTAGAACTGGCTTTGTAAGGGGCAGGTCATACCTCACAACTTTACTGAATTCTTTGAGGATATGACAAAACACATTGAAGTTAGAGCAGCGGATGTGGTGTACGTGGATTTTAACAAGGCGTTTGATAGGGTTCCCCATGGCAGGCTCATTCAGAAAGTAAGGAGGCATGGGATACGGGGACATTTGGCAGTCTAGATACAGAATTGGCTGGCCCGTAGAAGACAGAGGGTGGTAGTGGATGGAAAGTATTCAGCCTGGAACTCGGTGACCAGTGGCGTTCCACAGAGATCTGTAGGGTGTAGCTTTTCTCGCTGAGCTATAGGTTTGATATCCAGACATTTCATTACCTGGCTAGGTACCATCATCAGTGGCAACCTCCAAGTTTAGCGAAGCTGTTGTCTCCTGCTTTCTATTTATATCTTTCTCCTGGATGGGGTTCCTGGGGTTTGTGGTGATGTCATTTCCTGTTCGTTTTCTGAGGGGTTGATAGATGGTATCTAGATCTGTGTGTTTGTTTATGGCGTTGTGGTTGGAGTGCCAGCCCTCTAGGAATTCTCTGGCGTGTCTTTGCTTAGCCTGTCCCAGGATAGATGTGTTGTCCCAGTCGAATTGGTGGGTTTTTTTTCATCCATGTGTAGGGCTACGAGGGAGAGAGGGTCGTGTCTTTTTGTGGCTAGCTGGTGTTCATGTATCCTGGTGGCTAACTTTCTTCCTGTTTGTCCTACATAGTGTTTGTGGCAGTCCTTGCATGGAATTTTGTAGATGATGTTGGTTTTCTCCATGGGTTGTACTGGGTCTTTTAAGTTTGTTAGTTTTTGTTTGAGAGTGTTGGTGGGTTTGTGTGCTACTAGGATTCCGAGGGGTCTTAGTAGTCTGGCTGTCATTTTCAGAATCCTACTCGGAATCCTAGTAGCACACAAACCCACCAACACTCTCAAACAAAAACTAACAAACTTAAAAAGACCCAGTACAACCCATGGACAAAACCAACGTCATCTACAAAGTTCCATGCAAGGACTGCCACAAACACTACGTAGGATAAACAGGAAGAAAGTTAGCCACCAGGATACATGAACACCAGCTAGCCACAAAAAGACACGACCCTCTCTCCCTCGTAGCCCTACACATGGATGAAAAAACCACCAATTCAATTGGGACAACACATCTATCCTGGGACAGGCTAAGCAAAGACATGCCAGAGCATTCCTAGAGGCCTGGCACTCCAACCACAATGCCATAAACAAACACATAGATCTAGATACCATCGATCAACCCCTCAGAAAACAAACAGGAAATGACATCACCACAAGCCCCAGGAACCCCATCCAGGACAAACATATAAATAGAAAGCAGGAGACAACAGCTTCGCTTCACTTGGAGGTCACCACTGATGATGTTACCTCGCCAGGTAATGAAACGTCTGGATATCAAACCTACAGCTCAGCGAGCAAACCTACACCCTAAACCTCAACCTGAGCTACAAACCTTGCACAGGGATCTGTTCTGGAACCTCTGCTCTTTGTGATTTTTATAAATTACTTGGATGAGGACGTGGAAGGGTGAGTTAGTAAGTTTGCTGATGACATGAAGGTTGGTGGAGTTGTGGATAGGGTGGAGGACTGTTGCAGGTTGCAATGGGACATTGACAGGATGCAGAACTGGGCTGAGAAGTGGCAGATGGTGTTCAACCTGGAAAAGTGTGAAGTGCTTCATTTTGGAAGGGAGAATTTGAATGCAGATTATAGGATTAAAGACAGGATTGTTCGCAGTGGGGAGGAATAGAGGGATCTTGGAGTCCATATGCATAAATCCCTCAAAGTTGCCACCCAAGTTGATAGGGTTGTTAAGAAGGTGTATGGTGTGTTGGCTTTCATTAGCAGGGGGATTGAGTTTAAGAGCCGCGAGGTTATGCTGCAGCTCTATAGAGCCCTGGTTAGACCACACTTGGAATATTTTGTTCAGTTCTGGTTGCCTCATCTTAGGAAAGATGTGGAAGGTTTAGAGAGGGTGCAGAGGAGATTTACCAGGATGCTGCCTGGACTGGAGGGCATGTGTTATGAAGAAAGGTTGAAGAGTTGGAGCGAAGAAGGAATGAGAGGTGACTTGATCAAGGTGTACAAGAAGATGAGAGGAATAGATAAAGTGGTGGGTGCATGGGTGATGTCTATCATGAGGAGGCATAATTTTAGGGTGATTGGAGGAATGTTTGGGGAGATGTCAGAGGTGGGTTCTTTGTACAGAGAATGGTGGGTGCATGGAATGCACTGCCAGCAATGAGTAGAGTCAGAGACATTAGGGACATTAGAGCGACTCTTGGATAGGCAAATGATAGTAAAATGTAGGGTATGTAGGTTAGTTTGATCTTAAAGTAGGATAAAAGACTGGCACAACATTGAGGGCCAAAGGGCCTGTATTGTGCAGTTATGTTCTATGTTCTGTTATCAGTGGTATAATCAATATCCAACTATAAATATCCTGTGTGTAACTACTGACCAGAAATGCAACTGGACCAGCCATTTAAATAGAGCATGTCAGGTGCTGGTAATTCTGTGATGAGTAACTCCCCTCCTAAAGCTCTTCAAAGTCTATCCATTATCTGCCTGGCACCAGGCAGGGCCTATGATAGAAGATCCTCCGTTACCTGGATGAATACAGCTGTGATAGAGGAGAAAACAGGCACCTTGTTTAACAGTCCATCCATCAGCAGGAATACTGTACTTACTCCCTGCAATACTGACACCAAAATGCACTGTTGTGACTCCCTCCCAACCACACCATGGATGCACCAACACCGACTGGATTGGAGCTTCTCAAGGGCAATTAATGCTGGCCCAGCTCCATTAAAATCCCAAATGAATTAAAAAGAAAATTAAATTTTCTAATAATTATTGAACAGTGCAGATATTGTTCTTGATCTGATGAGATTAATATGCAGAGATGGCCTTTAGTAGAGTGATGTACTCTGCCTATCGGATATGGGGGGATTAGGGAGAGTTTTGATGTTCCTGATGATTATGTCTGCAGGAAGTATGTTTGATTACGAATCCTATTGAATCACTTGGATCAGTTGGAGTGACAGAGGTAATGAGGAATTTACAGGAACCGGGGGGGGTGGGGGGGTGGGGGCAGTGTGATGGATGGCAGTTTCAGGAATCCAGAAGAACTGCAGATACATTTGGGTAGATGGGTTATCACCAGTAAACATTGGAGAGGTAGGCAGGTAGTGCAGGAGTCTCCTGTGGCTATCCCTATCTCAAACAAGTATGTTGCTTTGGAAAATGTAGAAAGTGATGCACTCTCAGGGGACTGTATTGGAGAAAATGCAGAGGCATAGCATTGAGGGTGATTTAGCAGTTTGGATTAGAAACTGGCTTTCTATAAGAAGGCAGCGAGTGGTGGTTGATGGAAAATATTCAGCCTGGAGTCCGATGACTAGTGGTGTGCCACAAGGATCTGTTTTGGGACCATTGATGCTTGTAATTTTTATAAATGACATAGACTCAGCATAGGTGGATGGATTAGTAAATTTGCAGATGACACTAACGTCAGTGGAGTAGTGGACAGTTTGGAAGAATGTTATAGGTTGCAGGGGGACTTGGATAAACTGCACAATTGGGCTGAGAGGTGGCAAATGGAGTTCAATGCAGCTAAATGTGAGGTGATGCACTTTTGGAAGAATAACAGGAAGGCAGAGTACTGGGTCAATGGAAAGATTCTTGGTAGTGTGGACGTGCAGAGGGATCTTGGTGTCCATGTATATCGATCCCTGAAAGTTGCCACCCAGGTGGATAGTGTTGTTAAGAAGGCATACGGTGTGTTAGGTTTCATTTGTAGAGGGATTGAGTTCTAGAGCTGCAATATCATGCTGCAACTATACAAAACACTGTTGCGGCCACACTTGGAATATTGTGGACAGTTCTGGTTGCTCCATTACAGGAATGATGTGGAAGCATTGGAAAAGGTACAGAGGAGATTTACCAGGATGTTGCCTGGTTTGGAGGGAAGGTCTTATGAGGAAAGGCTGAGGGATTTGGGTCTGTTCTCATTGGAGAGAAGAAGGCTAAGAGGGGATTTGATAGACACAAAAAAGATGATCAGAGGATTAGATAGGGTAGACAGTGAAAGTCTTTTTCCTAGGATGATGATGTCAGCTTGTATGAGGGGGCATAGCTGCAAATTGAGGGGTGACAGATTTAAGACAGATGTTAGAGGCAGGTTCTTAATTCAGAGAGTGGTAAGGGCGTGGAATGCCCTACCTACCAATGCAGTTAACTCAGCCACATTAGGGGCATTTAAACAGTCCTGGATAAGCACATGGATGATGATGGGATAGTGTGGGGGGGGGGGCAAGCTGAGAATAGTTCACAGGTTGGTGCAACATCGAGGGCCAACGAGCCTGTTCTGCGCTGTATTGTTCGATGTTCTATAATGTAGCACTGACAGCCAGGTTTCTGGTACTAGTAATGGAAGTTGAAGGGGAGGGGACCGAAAGAGATTAATGAAAATAGAGATAAGTCTGAGGCTGGCACACTGGAAGAAGAGGAGCAAGTCAAATAGTCAAGGCAGGTAACAGCAAGGCAGAGAATGGGGTAAGATTGATGAATTGAAATGCATTTATTTCAATGCAAGAGGCCTGGCAGGTAAGGCAGATGAACCCAGGGCAAAGGTGGGAACATGGGACTGGGACATCATAGCGATTACAGAAGAATGGTTCAGGGAAGGGCAGGACTTGTACCTTAAGGGTGGCACAGTGGCTCAGTGGTTAGCACTGCTGCCTCATAGTGCCAGGGACTCGGGTTCAATTCCAATCTCAGGTGACTGTCTGTATGGAGTTTGCACATTCTTCCTGTGTCTGTGTGGGTTTCCTCCGGGTGCTCCAGCTACCTCCCACAGTCCAAAGATGTGCAGGTTAGGTGAATTGGCCATGCTACATTGCCCATTGTGGTCAGGGATGTGTAGGCTAGGTGCGTTAATCAGGGGTAAATATAGGGAAGGGGAATGGGTCTGGGTGGGTTACTCTTCGGAGGGTCGGTGTGGATTTGTTGGGCTGAAGGGCCTATTTCCGCACTATAGGGAACCTAATTCTAATATTCCAGCACAGGAAGAATAGAAAGGAGAGCAAGAGAGGAGGAGAAGTGGTGTTTTTTTTTTGTTAGTGATAACATAACAGCTGTAATTAGGGAGGATATTCCTGGGAATACGTCCAGTAAAGTTATTTGGGTGGAACTGAGAAATAAGAAAGGAATGATCACCTCGTTGGGATTGTATTATAGGTCCCCCAATAGTCAACAGGAAATTGAGAAGCAAATTTGTCAGGATATCTGTTATCCATAAGAATGTTAGGGTGGAATTGTTCGGGAATTTTCACTTTCCAAACATAGATTGGCCTGCCATAGGGTTCAGGGCTTGGATGGACAGAAATTCAAGAAATTTTTTTTATTTAACATATGGATGTACCTACAAGGGAAGGAGCAAAACCTGATTCTCTTTGGGGAAATAAGGCAGGGCAGGTGACTGAGATGTCAGTGGGAGAGCACTTTGAGGCCAGCGACCATAATTCTATTAGTTTTAAAATAGAATTGGAAAAGAATAGACCTGATCTAAAAGTTAAAGCTCTAAATTGGAGTAACGGCAATTTTGATGGTATTAGGCAAGAAGTTTCAAAAGTTGTTTGGGAGGTAAAGGGACAGCTCGAAAGTGGGAAGACTTCAAAAATGAGATAATGAGAGTCCAGCGACGGTACGTTCCTGTTCGGGTGAAGGCCAAGGCTGGTAAGTTCAGGGAATGCTGGATGACTAGAGAAATTAAGGCTGTAGTCAAGAAAAAGAAGGAAGCATATGTCAGGTATAGACAGCAGAGATAGAGTGAATCATGAGAAGATTATAAAGATTATAAAGTAGGAGTATACTCAAGGGAAATCAAGAGAGCAAGAAGGGGACATGAAATAGCTTTGGCAGTTCAGGTTAAGGAGAATCCAAAGAGATTTTATAAATCCATTCAGGACAAGAGGGTAACTAGGGAGGGACCACGGCCCCTTAAAGATCAGCAAGGCCATCTGTGTGTGGAACTGCAGGAGATGAATTAGATATTGGGCGGTACGGTGGCTCAGTGGTTAGCATTGCTGCCTTAAAGCACCAGGAGGCCGGGTTCGATTCCAGCCTCAGGTGATTCTCAGTGTGGAGTTTGCATGATCTCCTTGTGGTCTGTGTGGGCTTCCTCCCACAGTCCAAAGATGTGCAGGTTAGGTGAATTGGCCAAACGAAATTGCCCATAGTGTTCAAGGTTAGGTGCATTAGTCAGGGGAAATGTAGAGTAATAAGGTAGGTGAATGGGTCTGGGTAGGATACTGTACAGAGCGTCATGGTGGACTTGTTGGGCCAAATGGCCTGTTTCCACACTCTAGGGATTCTATGATACTGAACAAGTATTTTGCATTTGTATTTACTGTGGAAAAATACGTGGAAGCTAGAGAACTTGGAGAAATATATAGTGATATCTTGAAAAGTGTCCATATTATACAAAGGAGGAGGAGCTGGACATCTTAAAATGCATAAAGGTGGATAAATCCCCAGGACTTTATCAGGTTTGTTAAAGAGCTCTGGGAGAAGCTAGGGAAGTGATTGCTAGGCCCCTTGTTGAGATATTTGTATTAATAGTCGTAGGTGAGGTGCTGGAAGATTGGCGGGGGGGGGGGGGGGGTGACTAATGTGGTGCTATTATTGAAGAAAGGTGGTAAGCAAAAGCCAGGGAACTATAGACTAGTGAGCCTGATATCGTTGGTGGACAAAGTTGTTGGAAGGGATTCTGAGGGACAGGATTTACATGGGTTTGAAAAGGCAATGACTGTTAGGAATAGTCTACACAGCTTTGTGCATGTGAAATTGTGTCTCACTAACTTGATTGTGTTTTTTGAAGAAGTGTCAAAGAAGATTGATGAAGGCAGAGTGGTAGACCTTTTCAATACAGACTTCAAGGCACTGTACCAGATAGACAGACTGGTTATCAAGGTTAGATCACATGGAATCCAGGAAGAGCTAGCCATTTGGATCCAACATTGGCTTGAAGGTAGGAGACAGAGGATGGTGGTGGAGGGTTGTTTTTCAGACTGGAGGCCTGTGACCAGTGGAGTGCCACAAGGATTGGTGCTGGGTCCACTGCTTTTTGTCATTTGCATAAATGATTTCGATGTGAATCTCAGAGGACTAGTTAATAAGTTTGCTGATGACACCAAAATTAGTGTTGTAGTGGACGGTGAAGAAGGTTATCTCTGAGAACAACAGGACCTTGATCAGATGGAGTTTAGATAAATCTGAGTTGTTGCATTTTGGTAAGGCAGATCAGGGCAGGACACTTAATGGTAGCGTCCTGGGTAGTGTTGCTAAACAAAGAAACCTTGGAGTGTAGGTTCATAGTTCCTTGAAGGTGGAGTTTGCAGGTCGATAGGATAGTGAAGAAGGTGTTTGGTACGCTTGCCTCATTGGCCAGTACATTGAGTATAGGTGTTAGAATGTCATGTTGTGGCTGTACACGACATTGGTGAAGCCACTTTTGGAATACTGTGTTCAATTCTAGTCTTCCTGCTATTGGAAAGATGTTGTGGAACTTGAAAGGGTTCAGTAAGGATCTACAAGGATCTTGCCGGGTTTGAGGTATAAGAGGAGGCTGAATCGGGTGTATAGCTGAGGTCTTTTTCCCAGGGTTGGGGAGTTGAAAACTAGAGGACGTAGGTCTAATGTGAGAGGAGGAAAGATTTAAGAGGGCCAACATCGTCACACAGGGTGGTGCATGTATGGAAATGGTGGAGGTGGATACAATTCCAACACTTTGACAGTATTTTGATAGGTACGTGGATAGGAAAGGTTTAGAGGGAAAGAGTGGTGCTGGAAAAGCATAGCAGGTCAGGCAGCATCCGAGAAGCGGGAAAATTGACGTTTTGGGCAAAAGACCTTCATGAGGAATAAGGCTGGGAGCCTTGGGAATGGAGAGATAATTGGGAGGGGTTTGGTCAGGGGGGAAGGCAGCTGAGAGTGTGATAGGTGGATGGAGTGGGGGTAAAGGTGATAGGTCAGCAAGGAGGGTGGAGCAGATAGGTGGGAAGGAAGATGGACAGGTGGGATGGGTCATGAGGGCGATGCTGAGCTGAAAGGTTGGAACTGAGGTAAGGTGGGAGGAGGAGGGAGGCAGCACCTTCCTCTGCTGCTGCAGGAATTGCAAAACCTGCGCCCACACTGCCCCCCCACCCCACCTCTGTCCAAGGCCCCAAAGGAGCCTTCCACATCCATCAAAGTTTTACCTGCACTTCCACACATGTCATTTACTGTATCTGTTGCTCCCGATGCGGTCTCCTCTACATTGGGGAGACAGGATGCCTACTCACAGAGCGCTTCAGAGAACATCTCTGGGACACCTGCATCAATGAACCCCACTGCTAATTGGCTGAATGTTTTCACTCCCCTTCCCAGTCTGCCAAGGACATGCAGGTCCTGGGTTGCCTCTATCGCCACTCTCTACCACCCAATGCCTGGAGGAAGAACGCCTCATCTTCCACCTCAGGACCCTTCAACCCCAAGGCATCAATGTGGACTTCACCAGTTTCCTCATTTCCCTATCCCCCATCTTACCCCAGTTCCAACCTTCCAGCTCAGCACCGTCCAAAGACCCATCCCATTGTCCATCTTCCTTCCCACCTATCTGCTCCACCCTCCTCTCTGACCTATCACCATTACTCACCTCCAAACATCTATTGCGCTCTTAGCTACTTTCTCTCCACCCCCAAGGCTCCCAGCCTCATTCCTGATGAAGGGCTTTTGCCCAAAACTTCGATTTTCCTGCTCCTTGGATGCTGCCTGACCTGCTGTGCTTTTCCAGCACCACACTCTCAACTTAGAGGGATCGTGGCCAAATGCCGGCAAATGGGATTAAGTCATTTGAGATGTCTGGCTGGTGCAGATGAGTTGGACTGAAAGGCCTGTTTCTGTGCTATCTTACTCCATGACGAAGTGTGTTGCAGAAGTTGATAGTATACCCATCCCATGTACAACTAGATGATGCTTGTTTTTGGTCATCGAGGATGGAGGGTCTCTGTGTTGTTGCAGTTTGTCCTGAAGCTTGCATGCACTGGGTCATGTTGATCCCCCATGTTCCTTATAAACCGGGTGGGCGTGTGGCTGCTGTCATTATCATTGGGCCACATATGTGTATAGAATGAACGTGCTTCTCCCAAACAACATTCCCAGGTGCAGAGTCATCTTAAAGGGACACTGCAGCATAACAGTGTGGCCTTGCACAGCAGGGAGAAATCAAAGATTACACTGATGACTGATGTTCGTGAGGGACTGAGTGATGACAGCAGTTCCACCGAAGTTCAAGGAAAGCTGGTTGGGAATTTCTTGATCAATGTGCCCCATCCTAATACTTGTTTTACCTGAATATTATTTGCCAGTTGCCAACCAAATCCAAACATTATCCATATCTGACTGAGCTGGCCTTGTTGTATGAATTGTGAACGAAGAAAATAATTCACATTTCTATAACCTGAGTTACGTACAGGTCTCCTAGCAGTAGTCAGGATCTGGGGAAGAAAATAAATCTGGAGATAGAAAAGGCAGGTAAGAAAGGTATATATGCTGTTGCATTGTTTTGGAACTTTTGGGGAAAAAAAACTCAAAACAACAGATTTAAAAGGGAGAAGAACAGACAAAAGACGCACATGGTGAGGACATTGCAGGAGAGAGAGAGAGAGAGAGAGAGAGAGAGAGAGAACCTGCACGGTTACCGCCTTTGCTGTTTGAATTAGTGTATCGCTGGACATCGAGTGAATCTGGAAAAATGATCAAACAATGAAATTCACAACTAATCTTGGAGGAACTGTTTGGCGAAGTTCACAGCACAGAATCCGATAAGTTAATTGTTGTTTTAAATGTGGGCTACAGAGAATCTGCAGTAGTGAGTAGAGTGGCTTCTTTCTTGATTATATGTTTTTGGAGATCTGTCTCTTGATTAAACTTAAAATATGAGCCATAACTATTAATTTAACCTGGGGCAGTGTTTGTAGAGGAATGAGATGGTGTTACTTTCTGGGTCTGTAGATTGTGAAGGAGCAAAAATGGCCTTTAATATGTACTTCTTGTCAGATGTGGGAGTTTAAAGAGAGTTTAAGGGTTACTGCGGATTATATCTGCCATAAATGCTGTTGGATGCGAATCTTATCAGATCGAATGATCGGTTGGAGAGACAGTTAGAAGCGATGAGGAATTTGCAACAGCAACAGTTTGTGATGGATGGCAGTTATAGGAAGGGGGGAAAGTCTCAGATACAGTCACATAGATGGGTTAACTCCAGGAAGGGTAAGAGAGGTCGGCACTTAGGGCAGGAGTCTTTTGTGGATAAACCCATTTCAAACAGGTACGCTGTTTTGGAAAATGTAGGGGGTGATGGATTCTCAGGGGAATGTGGCACGAACAGCCAAGTTTCTGGTATTGAGACTGGCTCTAATGCAACGAGGGGTACGTCGGCTTCCAAGAGATCAATTGTGTTAGGGGATTCTGTAGTCAGAGGTACAGACAGGCGTTTCTGTGACCAGTAGCGAAAAGAATGGTGTGTTGTTTCCCTGGTGCCAGGATCAAGGATGTCTCAGAGAGGGTGCAGAATGTTCTCACGGGGGAGAGAGGCCAGTAGGAGGTCATTGTCCACATTGGAACCAATGATATAGGAAGGGAAAAGGTTTAGATTCTGAAGGGAGATTACAAAGAGTTAGGCAGAAATTTAAAAAGGAGGTCCTCAAGGGTAGTAATATCTGGATTACTCCCAGTGTTATGAGCAAGTGAGGGCAGGAATAGGAGGATAGAGCAGATGAATGCATGGCTGAGGAGCTGGTGTATGGGAGAAGGATTCACATTTTTGGATCATTGGAATCTCTTTTGGGTTAGAAGTGACCTGGACAAGAAGGACGGATTGCACCTAAATTGGAAGGGGACTAATATACTGGCAGGGAAATTTGCTAGAACAGCTTGGGAGGATTTAAACTAGGAAGATGGGTGGGACCCAGGGAGATAGTGAGGATAGAGATCAATCTGAGACAGGTACAGTTGAGAACAGACGTGAGTCACACAGTCAGGGACAAGGTAGGACTAATAAATTAAACTGCATTTATTTCAATGCAAGGGGCCGAACGGGGAAGGCAGATAAACTCAGGGCATGGTTAGGAACATGGGACTGGGATATCATAGCAATTACAGAAACATGGCTCAGGGATGGGCAGGACTGGCAGCTTAATGTTCTAGGATGCAAATGCTACAGGAAGGATAGAAAGGGAGGCAAGAGAGGAGGGGGAGTGGCATTTTTGATAAAGGATAGCATTACAGCTGTGCTGAGGGAGGATATTCCTGGAAATACACCCAGATAAGTTATTTGGGTGGAACTGAGAAATAAGAAAGGGATGATCACCTTATTGGGATTGTATTATAGACCCCCCAATAGTCAGAGGGAGATTGAGAAACAAACTTGTAAGGAGATCCCAGCTATCTGTAAGAATAATAGGGTAGTTATGGTAGGGGATTTTAACTGTGGATAGACTGGGACTGCCATAGTGTTAAGGGCTTGGATGGAGAGGAATTTGTTAAGTGTGTACAAGACAATTTTCTGATTCAGTATGTGGATGTACTTACTAGAGAAGGTGCAAAACTTGACCTACTCTTGGAAAATAAGGCAGGGCAGGTGACTGAGGTGTCAGTGGGGGAGCACTTTGGGGCCAGCGGCCATAATTCTATTAGACTTGAAATAAAGATGGAAAAGGATAGACCAGATCTAAAAGTTAAAGTTCTAAATTGGAGAAAGGCTGATTTTGATGATATTAGACAAAAACATTTGAAAGCTGATTGGAGGCAGATGTTCGCAGGTAAAGGGACGGCTGGAAAATGGGAAGCCTTCAGAAATGAGATAACAAGAATCCAGAGAAAATATATTCCTGTCAGGGTGAAAGGAAAGGCTGGTAGGTATAGGGAATGCTGGATGACTAAAGAAATTGAGGGTTTGTTTAAGAAAAAGAAGGAAGAATATGTAAGGTATAGACAGGATAGATCGAGTGAATCCTTAGAAGAGTATAAAGGAAGTAGGAGTCTACTTAAGAGGAAAATCAGGAGGGCAAAAAGGAGACATGAGATAGCTTTGGCAAATAGAATTTAAGGAGAATCCAAAGAGTTTTTACAAATTTTATAAAGGACAAAAGGGTAACTCGAGAGAAAATAGGGCCCCTCAAAGATCAGCAAGGCGGCCTTTGTGTGGAGCCGCAGAAAATAGGGGAGATACTAAAGGAGTATTTTGCGTCAGTATTTACTGTGGAAAAGGATATGGAAGATATAGACTGTAGGAAAATAGATGGTGACATCTTGCAAAGTGTCCATATTACAGAGGAGGAAGTGCTGGATGTCTTGAAACGCATAAAGGTGGATAAATCACCAGGACCTGATCAGGTGTACCCTGGAACTCTGTGGGAAGCTAGAGAAGTGATTGCTTGGCCTCTTGCTGATATATTTGTATCATCAATAGTCACAGGTGAGGTGCCGGAAAACTGGAGGTTGGCAAACATGGTGCTACTGTTTAAGAAGGGTGATAAGGACAAACCAGGGAATATAGACCAGTGAGCCTGACGTCGGTATTGGGCAAGTTTTTGGAGGGAATCCTGAGGGACAGAATGTACATGTATTTGGAAAGGCAAGGACTGATAAGGGTTAGTCAACATGCCTTTGTGCGTGGGAAATCATGTCTCACTAACTTGATTGAGTTTTTTGAAGAAGTAACAAAGAGGATTGATGAGGGCAGAGCGGTAGATGTGATCTATATGGACTTTAGTAAGGTGTTTGACAAGGTTCCCCATAGGAGACTGGTTAGCAAGGTTCAATCTCATGGAATAAGGGAGAACTAATCATTTGGATATAGAACTGGCTCAAAGGAGAAGACAGGGGGTGGGGGTGGAGGGTTGTTTTTCAGACTGGAGGCCTGTGACCAGTGAAGTGCCACAAGGATTGATGCTGGGTCCTCTACTTTTTATCATTGTGACACTTTGTGTCACACAGGAGGCTGAAAATAAGATAAGAGCGCATGGTGTTTGGAGCAAAGTGCTGGTAACGATAAAGGATTTGTTGATCGGCAGAAAACAGAGTGCGGACAAAGGGCAGTTTTCCAGGGTGGCAGACGGTGACTAGTGGAGTTCCACAGGGGTCAGTGCTGGGACCATAATGATCTGGATAAAGGAACTGAGGGCATTGTTGGTAAATTAGCAGGTGGATGGGCAGGTAGTGCTGGAGGCTGTGGACAGGCTAGGGGAGTGAGCAAACAAGGGACAGATGGAATACAATGTGGGGAATTGAGGTGATGTACTTCGGTTGAAAGAATGGAGGCGTAAACAATGACTAAATGGGAAACAAGTTCGAGAATGTGAAACACAAAAGAGTTTTGGGAGTCCCAGCTCAGAGTTCACCGCAGCTGGAGCGGGTGGGGGCGGGGCCAGAGGGAAGGGGGCGGGGCCCGAATGTGGGGACGGGGCCCGAGGGAGGGGGCGGGGCCGCGGGTAGCGGGCGGGGCCCGCGGCGGGGCCGCGGGTAGCGGGCGGGGCCCGCGGGCAGGGGGCGGGACCGCAGGCAGGGGGCGGGGCCTGGCCTAGCTGCGGGCGCAGCCTCGGCCTGTGGTTCCTGACGGAGAGACTCGCCTTTGGTGATGGGGCAAACGCGCGGGGCCGCCGTCCGATGGTGAGTGCGGAGCGCAGCCGAACCCGGGTTTAAACCGAAACGAGAGCCGCTGTCGCGAGGTAGCAGCCCACCCCCCCCCCCCCCACACCCCGACCCGCCCAGCCCAGTGTTACCGCCTCAGTCACCGACACCCAACCGTCCGCAGGCAGAGACTGCACTCCCCCCATTAGCCCCCACACTCCCCCTCACACCCTCCCCCCCCCCACCCCCCCTCCCCACACCCTCCCCCCCCCCACCCCCCCTCCCCACACCCTCCCCCCCCCCCCTCCCCACACCCTCCCCCCCCACCCCCCTCCCCACACCCTCCCTCCCCACACCCTCCCCCCCACCCCCCCTCCCCACACCCTCCCCCCCCACCCCCCTCCCGACACCCTCCCCCCACACCCTCCCCACACCCTCCCCCCCCACCCCCCTCCCGACACCCTCCCCCCACACCCTCCCCACACCCTCCCCCCCACCCCCCCTCCCCACACCCTCCCCCCCCCACCCCCCCTCCCCACACCCTCCCCCCCCACCCCCCTCCCCACACCCTCCCCCCCCACCCCCCTCCCCACACCCTCCCCCCCCACCCCCCTCCCCACACCCTCCCTCCCCACACCCTCCCCCCCACCCCCCCTCCCCACACCCTCCCCCCCCACCCCCCTCCCGACACCCTCCCCCCACACCCTCCCCACCCCCCTCCCGACACCCTCCCCCCACACCCTCCCCACACCCTCCCCCCCACCCCCCCTCCCCACACCCTCCCCCCCCCCCACCCCCCCTCCCCACACCCTCCCCCCCCACCCCCCTCCCCACACCCTCCCCCCCACCCCCCCTCCCCACACCCTCCCCCCCACCCCCCTCCCGACACCCTCCCCCCCACCCCCCTCCCGACACCCTCCCCCCACACCCTCCCCACACCCTCCCCCCCACCCCCCCTCCCCACACCCTCCCCCCACACCCTCCCCACACCCCCCCACCCCACACCCCCCTCACCCCTCCCCACACCCCCCCACGCTCTCTCCACACCCCCCCACGCTCTCTCCCCCCCCCACGCTCTCTCCCCCCCCCACGCTCTCTCCCCCCCCCCACGCTCTCTCCCCCCCCCACGCTCTCTCCCCCCCCCACGCTCTCTCCCCCCCCCACGCTCTCTCCCCCCCCACGCTCTCTCCCCCCCCACGCTCTCTCCCCCCCCACGCTCTCTCCCCCCCCACGCTCTCTCCCCCCCCACGCTCTCTCCCCCCCCCACGCTCTCTCCCCCCCCCACGCTCTCTCCCCCCCCCACGCTCTCTCCCCCCCCCACGCTCTCTCCCCCCCCCCACGCTCTCTCCCCCCCCCACGCTCTCTCCCCCCCCCACGCTCTCTCCCCCCCCCACGCTCTCTCCCCCCCCCACGCTCTCTCCCCCCCCCACGCTCTCTCCCCCCCCCACGCTCTCTCCCCCCCCCACGCTCTCTCCCCCCCCCACGCTCTCTCCCCCCCCCACGCTCTCTCCCCCCCCCACGCTCTCTCCCCCCCCCCACGCTCTCTCCCCCCCCCCACGCTCTCTCCCCCCCCCCACGCTCTCTCCCCCCCCCCACGCTCTCTCCCCCCCCCCACGCTCTCTCCCCCCCCCCACGCTCTCTCCCCCCCCCACGCTCTCTCCCCCCCCCACGCTCTCTCCCCCCCCCACGCTCTCTCCCCCCCCCACGCTCTCTCCCCCCCCCACGCTCTCTCCCCCCCCCACGCTCTCTCCCCCCCCCACGCTCTCTCCCCCCCCCACGCTCTCTCCCCCCCCACGCTCTCTCCCCCCCCCACGCTCTCTCCCCCCCCCACGCTCTCTCCCCCCCCCACGCTCTCTCCCCCCCCACGCTCTCTCCCCCCCCCCACGCTCTCTCCCCCCCCACGCTCTCTCCCCCCCCCACGCTCTCTCCCCCCCCCACGCTCTCTCCCCCCCCCCCACGCTCTCTCCCCCCCCCACGCTCTCTCCCCCCCCCACGCTCTCTCCCCCCCCCACGCTCTCTCCCCCCCCACGCTCTCTCCCCCCCCACGCTCTCTCCCCCCCCACGCTCTCTCCCCCCCCCCACGCCCTCTCTCCCCCCCCCCCACGCTCTCTCCCCCCCCCACGCTCTCTCCCCCCCCCCACGCTCTCTCCCCCCCCCCACGCTCTCTCCCCCCCCCACGCTCTCTCCCCCCCCCCACGCTCTCTCCCCCCCCCACGCTCTCTCCCCCCCCCACGCTCTCTCCCCCCCCCACGCTCTCTCCCCCCCCCCACGCTCTCTCCCCCCCCCCCACGCTCTCTCCCCCCCCCCACGCTCTCTCCCCCCCCCACGCTCTCTCCCCCCCCCACGCTCTCTCCCCCCCCCCACGCTCTCTCCCCCCCCCACGCTCTCTCCCCCCCCCACGCTCTCTCCCCCCCCCACGCTCTCTCTCCCCCCCCCACGCTCTCTCCCCCCCCACGCTCTCTCCCCCCCCCACGCTCTCTCCCCCCCCCACGCTCTCTCCCCCCCCCACGCTCTCTCCCCCCCCCACGCTCTCTCCCCCCCCCACGCTCTCTCCCCCCCCACGCTCTCTCCCCCCCCCACGCTCTCTCCCCCCCCCACGCTCTCTCCCCCCCCCACGCTCTCTCCCCCCCCCCACGCTCTCTCCCCCCCCCACGCTCTCTCCCCCCCCCACGCTCTCTCCCCCCCCACGCTCTCTCCCCCCCCCACGCTCTCTCCCCCCCCCCACGCTCTCTCCCCCCCCCCCCACGCTCTCTCGCTCCCCCCCCACGCTCTCTCCCCCCCCCACGCTCTCTCCCCCCCCCACGCTCTCTCCCCCCCCCACGCTCTCTCCCCCCCCCACGCTCTCTCCCCCCCCCACGCTCTCTCCCCCCCCCCACGCTCTCTCCCCCCCCCACGCTCTCTCCCCCCCCCACGCTCTCTCCCCCCCCCACGCTCTCTCCCCCCCCCACGCTCTCTCCCCCCCCCACGCTCTCTCCCCCCCCCCACGCTCTCTCCCCCCCCCCACGCTCTCTCCCCCCCCCACGCTCTCTCCCCCCCCCACGCTCTCTCCCCCCCCCACGCTCTCTCCCCCCCCCCACGCTCTCTCCCCCCCCCACGCTCTCTCCCCCCCCCACGCTCTCTCCCCCCCCCACGCTCTCTCCCCCCCCCACGCTCTCTCCCCCCCCCCACGCTCTCTCCCCCCCCCACGCTCTCTCCCCCCCCCACGCTCTCTCCCCCCCCCACGCTCTCTCCCCCCCCCACGCTCTCTCCCCCCCCCACGCTCTCTCCCCCCCCCCACGCTCTCTCCCCCCCCCACGCTCTCTCCCCCCCCCACGCTCTCTCCCCCCCCCACGCTCTCTCCCCCCCCCACGCTCTCTCCCCCCCCCACGCTCTCTCCCCCCCCCACGCTCTCTCCCCCCCCCACGCTCTCTCCCCCCCCCACGCTCTCCACGCCCCCCCCACACACACACTCCCCACCCGCCCCCACACCCACCCTTCACCCTACATCCCTACCCTATACCCCCACCCCCCACCACCACCCCCCCGACCAAAAGAAAGACAACTGTATCAATGTGGCAGAAAACTCAGTAAGGGATCATGCTGTAAGGTTGAGTGAAATAGGAGTTTATGGGAAGTGTGAGGGGCGTAACAATTTTAAAATACTATATATGAATGCACGAAGCATTAGAAATAAGATGGATGAGCTTGAGGCTCTTTTGGAAATTGGCAGATGCGATATTGTGGGGATAACTGAGACGTGGCTTCAAGTGGACAGGGCCTGGGAAATGAATATTCAAGGCTACACGTGCTATCGTAAGGACAGACTGATGGGCAGAGGGGGTGGGGTGGCCATGTTGGTAAGGGATGATATTCAGTCCCTTCTGCGGGGTGACCTAGAGTCAGGGAATGTAGAGTTAGTGTGGATAGAGCTGAGATATTCTAAGGTAAAAAGAGTTATCTACAGGCCCCCCAACAGTCGTCTGGATGTCGGATGTAAGTTAAATCAGGAGCTGAAATTGGCCTGTTGCAAAGATGTTACTACAGTTGTTATGGAGGATTTCAACATGCAGGTAGACTGGGAGAATCAGGATGTTATTGGACCTCAAGAAAGAGACTTTTTGTGGAGTGCCTCAGAGATGGATTCTTAGAACAACCAGAATTGATCAGGGACCTCAAAGTGAAGGAGCCATTGGGAAGTAGTGACCATAATACAATAAGCTTCAATCTGCAATTTGAGAGGGAGAGGGAGAGGGAGAGGGTACAGTCAGACGTGACAGTACTTCTGTTGAATAAAGGGAACTATGGAGCTATGGGGGAGGAGCTGGCCAAAGTTCAATGGTGCAATACCTTAGCAGGGATGACCATGGAGGAACAATGGCGGATATTTCTGTGTATAATGCAGAAGTTGCAGGATCGGTTCATTCCAAAAAGCAAGAAAGATCCTAGGAGGAGGCATGGGTGGCTGTGGCTGACGAGGGAAGTTAAGAAACATATAAAGTTAAAAGAGAAAAAGTATAACATAGCAAAGGTAAGTGGGAAAACGGAGGACTGGGAACCTTTTAAAGAACAACAGAGGATTACTAAGAAGGAAATACGCAGAGAAAAAATGAGGTACGAAGGTAAACTGGCCAATAATATAAAGGAGGATAGTAAAAGCTTTTTTAGGTAGTGAAAGGCAAAAAAATGGTTCAGACTAAAGTTGGGCCCTTGAAGACAGAAACAGGGGAATATATTACGGGGAACAAAGAAATGGCAGAAACATTGAATTGGTACTTCAGATCTGTGTTCACTGGGGAAGACACAAGCAATTTCCCTGAGGTATCAGTGGCTGAAGGACCTGAACTTAAGGGAATTTATATTTGCCAGGAATTGGTGTTGGAGAGACTGTTAGGTCTGAAGGTTGATAAGTCTCCGGGGCCTGATGGTCTACATCCCACAGTACTGAAGGAGGTGGCTCGAGAAATCGTGGATGTGTTGGTGATTATTTTCCAGAGTTCGATAGATTCGGGATCAGTTCCTGTGGATTGGAGGGTGGCTAATGTTGTACCACTTTTTAAGAAAGATGGGAGGGAGAAAACAGGAAATTATAGACCAGTTAGTCTGACCTCAGTGGTGGGAAAGATGCTGGAGTCTATTATAAAGGATGAAATTACAACACATCTGGATAGTAGTAACAGGATAGGTCAGAGTCAACATGGATTTATGAAGGGGAAATCATGCTTGACTAATCTTCTGGAATTTTTTGAGGATGTAACTCTGGAGATGGACAAGGGAGATCCAGTAGATGTAGTGAACCTGGACTTTCAGAAAGCTTTTGATAAAGTCCCACATAGGAGGTTAGTGAGTAAAATTAGGGTGCATGGTATTGGGGGCAAAGTACTAGATTGGATTGAAAGTTGGTTGGCTGATAGGAAACAAAAAGTATTGATAAACGGCTCCATTTCGAAATGGCAAGCAGTGACCAGTGGAGTACCGCAGGGATCCGTGCTGGGACTGCAGCTTTTTACAATATATGTTAATGATATAGAAGATGGCATTAGTAATAACATTAGCAAATTTGCTGATGATACTAAGCTGGGTGCCAGGGTGAAATGTGAGGAGGATGTTCGGAGATTACAGGGTCACCTGGACAAGTTAGGTGAGTGGTCAGATGCATGGCAGATGCAGTTTAATGTGGATAAATGTATTGTTGTCCACTTTGGTGGCAAGAACAGGAAGGCAGATTACTACCTATATGGAATCAATTTAGGTAAAGGGACAGTACAAAGAGATCTGGGTGTTCTTGTACACCAGTCAATGAAGGTAAGCATGCAGGTACAGCAGGTAGTGAAGAAGGCTAATAGGATGCTGGCCTTCATAACAAGAGGGATTGAGTATAGAAGCAAAGAGGTTCTTCTGCAGACGTACAGGGCCCTGGTGAGACCACACCTAGAGCAATGTGTGCAGTTTTGGTCTCCAAATTTGAGGAAAGACATTCTGGCTATTGAGGGAGTGCAGCGTAGGTTCACGAGGTCAATTCCTGGAATGGCGGGACTACCTTACGCTGAAAGACTGGAGCGACTGGGCTTGTATACCCTTGAGTTTAGAAGACTGAGAGGGGATCTGATTGAGACATATAAGACTATTAAAGGATTGGACACTCTGGAGGCAGGAAACATGTTTCCGCTGATGGGTGAGTGCCGAACCAGAGGACTCACCTTAAAAATACGGGGTAGACCATTTAGGACAAAGATGAGGAGAAACTTCTTCACCCAGAGAGTAGTGGCTGTGTGGAATGCTGTGCCCCCGAGGGCAGTGGAGGCCCAGTCTCTGGATTTATTTAAGAAAGAGTTGGATAGAGCTCTCAAGGATAGTGGAATCAAGGGTTCTGGAGATAAGGCAGGAACAGGATACTGATTAAGGATGATCAGCCATGATCATATTGAATGGTGGTGCAGGCTCGAAGGGCAGAATGGCCCACTCCTGCACCTATTGTCTGTTATCTATTATTGCCCCCACACCCACACCCATCCTACACCCCACACTGCCTGCCCGCACCCACCGTCACACTGCCCCCCCAACATCCCACACTGCCCGCCCACCCCCTACCCCCACACTGCCCCCCCAACATCCCACACTGCCTCCCCCAACATCCCACCCTGCCTGCCTGCGCCTGCATCCACCCCACACTGCCCCCCCCACCCCAAACCCCCACACTGCCTGCCCGCACCTACCCCCACACTGCCTTACCCCCCCACCCCCCCAACCCATACTCAATACTGGTTAGAGTATTGAGTACAGGAGTTGGGAGATCATGTTGCGGCTGTATAGGACATTGGTTAGGCCACTGTTGGAATATTGTGTGCAATTCTGGTCTCCTTCCTATCAGAAAGATGTTGTGAAACTTGAAAGGGTTCAGAAAAGATTTACAAGGATGTTGCCAGGACTGGAGGATTTGAGCTACAGGGAGAGGCTGAACAGGCTGGGACTATTTTCCCGTGAGCGTCGGATGCTGAGGGGTGACCTTTTAGAGGTTTATAAAATCATGAGGGGCATGGATGGGGTAAATGGGCAAAGTCTTTTCCTTGGGGTGGGGGAGTCCAGAACTGGAGGGCATAGGTTTAGGGTGAGAGGGGAAAGATATAAAAGGACGTAAGGGGCAACTTTTCCACGCAGAGGGTTGTACGTGTATGGAATGAGCTGCCAGAGGATGTGGTGGAGGCTGGTATAATTACAACATTTAAAAGGCATCTGGATGGGTATATGAATAGGAAGGGTTTCGGAAGGATAAGGCCCAAGTGCTGGCAGGTGGGACTAGATTGGGTTGGGATATCTGTCAGCATGGACAAGTTGGATCAAACAGTCTCTTTCCATGGTGTACATCTCTAGGACTCTCTGACTAAGTCCCCACCGAGCTTCTGAAGAGTAACAGATCCAGACCCATTCCCCTACCCTTATTACTCTACATTTACCCCTAACTAATGCACCTAGCCTACACATCCCTGAACACTATGGGCAATTTAGCATGGCCAATTCACCCAAACTGCACATCTTTGGATTGTGGGAGGAAACCGGAGCATCTGGAGAAAACCCACACAGACACTGGGAGAATGTGCAAACTCTACACAGTCGCCTGAGGCTGGAATCGAACCCAGGTCCTTGGCGCTGAGGCAGCACTGCTAACCACTGAGTAACAGTATCTACTGTGTCAGGCTATCCCAGGACCTGAGAATCATCTCTCAATCACCTAAACTCCCAAGTGTCAGCCTAACCTGTCCAGTTTGGGACTTATTGGTTTGTGAACGGGCTCGTTTGCTGTCCCTCCTGTTTGTCACTTTGTTACTGAGCTTAGATCCTCATGTCCATGCCTGCTGCACATTGTCTTAGTCTAGTCTCCCCATTTTTCCCCCAACCTTGGGTTCTCAGCCAGCCTGATCCTTTCTGGGCTGAGCTCTAGTGTGACCTATCAAATGAGCATTGTTGCATTTTGTCTCTCGAAAGAGTCGTGTGATCAATACTCATGGTCATGTGTTGGGTGGGTGTTTGTGGCCTCATGTCCGTTGCTGAATCTTTTTCTCTGATTTGGGTGAAAGTATATAGTGTTGAGGTTGGGTTTATAGAACAGGTACATCCTGTGGGAGTGCTGCTCTGTCCCACTACACAGATAGGAAATCCCCTCTGATAATCCGAGCTGCACCACACAAGTGATTGTGCTATTTTTATACTGTCTTTTATACACTGATTAGCCCAAGCTCCACCACTCTGCTCGAATCCTTCAGTCCAGCATTTAAATGGAGGTGAGCATCTTCATTTTCTGTCAGTTGTAGAAAAGGGGAGGTAGTCACTGACCAGCTGTTGTGAGTTTGTGCTTCAATTAGAGATATCTTCTCTGTCTTTCAGTCAGTGCCCTGCCCTCAGTTTCAGTCTTGTATGTGCTCAATTAAAAAAAAATTACTTGATTCAATCTGGGTGTCACTGGCTGAGATGCCATTGCCCCGGTGAAGGTAGTGGTGATACTCCAGCCCTCTGGGTAACAAATTCCAAAGATTTGCCACCCACTGAGTGAAGAAATTCCTCCTTTGCTCAATCCTAAATGCACCCCAGCCTGCTATCCTGAAGCTATGTCCCCTGGTTCTAGACTCACCAACTGGGGAAACATTCAATCCACATCCACCTTGTTAAGCCCTGTAAGTGTTTTGAAATCACCTCTCATTCTTTAGAACTTCAGTGAACACAGGCCCAGTTCTCACAGTCTGTCTGCATTAGACAATACCAGGGATTGATTTGGTGAACTTTTGTTGCCCTCCTTCTCTGGCAAGGTATATCCTTCCATGGATAAGAAGATCATACTGTCCACAAAACACAGCCTTCATACCCTGCAGCAAGATGTCTTTACTCCCGACCTCAAAGTTGGTTCTGATAAAGCCCAACATGTCACTTGCTCGTTCAGTTACATACTGGACCTACATGTGAGCAAAGACAACCTGGTCCATCTGCACTTCCCAATCTCTCACCTTTTCAGAAATATTCTCCTTTTCTGTTTTTTACACCAAAGTGGATAACTTCATATATTCACATTATATTCCTTTTAGCATTTTGTTGCCCTTCACATACCTGTTTAAATTCTCCGAAAGCCTCCTCACCCCCTCTTCACCACTGATATTCCCAGCCAGTTTAGGGTCATCATGATTTTGGAAACATGATAATAATGCCCCACGTTGAAATCATTGATGTTGTGGCTGTCGCACTGACCCCAGGGGTAGCCACTAGTATCAGCCTGCCAACCTGACAATGATCGGTTTCTCTGCTTTCTACCCGCTAACCAGTTCTCAGTTGGTACTGGATTAGTGGTGCTGGAAGAGCACAGGAGTTCAGGCAGCCGAACTGTTGTGGTCTTCCAGCACCACTAATCCAGTATTCGGTTTTCAGCATCTGCAGTCATTGTTTTTACCGTGTTCTCAGTTGGTGCCAGTATATTCCCCAATCCCATGCATTGTAATTTATTTACTAACTTTCATTTGAGCCTTATCAAAAACCTATGAACATTCTCTTACATCACATCTGCTGGTTGCCTTTGTCTGTTACAAATAACATTTAAAAAAATCTCTTAGCAAGTTTGTCAAACAGGATTTCCCTTTTTTAATCCATGTTGATTCTGTCCAGTTTAACCAATTTTTTTTTTGAATGATAAATTATCACATCCTATATAAGATTTTAACATTTCCCTTCTGATGTCTATCTCCCTCTTCTTTTGTAGTGGGATTACATGGGCTACTTTCCAATTTGCAGGAACCTTTACAGAATCAATAGTTTTGGATATAACCACCAATACTTCCACAGTCTCTATTGTCACCTCTTTGATCACTCTGGGATGGAGCTCATTGTGTCCAGGGAATTTGTCAGCCTTTAATCTAGTTAACGTTTGAAGTGCTACCTTTTTCTACATATAAATCTGATGAATTAAAAGGAATAAGTATGTTCTCCACTAAGTCTCCAAATGCTTTTGAGAGATTTTCTGTATCTTCCTCCATGAAGATAGACACGGTGGCACAGTGGTTAGCACTGCTGCCTCACAGCGCCTGAGACCCGGGTTCAATTCCTGCCTCAGGCGACTGACTGTGTGGAGTTTGCACGTTCTCCCCGTGTCTGCGTGGGTTTCCTCCGGGTGCTCCGGTTTCCTCCCACAGTCCAAAAGATGTGCAGGCCAGGTGAATTGGCCATGCTAAATTGCCCATAGTGTTAGGTAAGGGGTAAATGTAGATGTAGGGGTATGGGTGGGTTACGCTTCGGCGGGGCGGTGTGGACTTGTTGGGCCGAAGGGCCTGTTTCCACACTGTAAGTAATCTAATCTAATCTAATAAGATAACTGTTTCTAAGTTCACTGCAGTAATTTCTGTTGTATCTCACCTGAAGAGGCCCACCTTCTGTCATAGCTAATTTTTCTTTTCATACACCTAAAGAAACTTTGATAATCTTCCTTTGTTTTTGTTAGCTTGCATTAATATTCTCCTTCTTGTTTTTTAATCAGATTTTTGGACTTTACTGTGTTGTGAATTGTTTCCAATCCTCAGCCTTGTCTCTTGATCTGGCATTCTCATTATTCACTTCTTTGATTATATACATAACTCATTGCTGACCAGAGTTGATTCACCTTTGCTTTTGCATGTTTGTGCCCCAGAGGAATCGCCATCTGTTGTAGAGTGTGAAGTATTTCTTTAAGTACTGGCCATTGCCTGCCAACCATCAAATCTTTCAATTTCCCAATCTGCTATTGTAAGTTTCCCCTTTACGTTCATAATTTCATTTCTGCACATTTAAGACCTTGGTTTCAGAATTAAAACTTAGTGCAACATTCTACTGTGTTGTAGTTACTATTTGCCAAAGGCTTGTTTTGAGCAGTTTGTTTATTAGCCTGCTGTTATTACAAAACACTAAATCCATAAAGCCTGGTCCTTTTCTGGCTCTGAAACATAATGCTCCAGAAATCTATCTTGTACACACTCCAGGAATTCATCCTCCACAATGTGAGTGCTAATTTGGTTAACCCAGTTTAAGTGTAAACTGCAGTTGACCATTATTATTGAATGACACTGTTTATATTCTCTGAGTATTCACCCTGTACTTTGCCCAACATTACTACAGTCTGGTGGCCTGTAAACAGCTCCTATTGATTTTGCTGCCCTTTGGTGTTTCTTAGCTCTATCCAAACTGATCTAAAATTTTGATTCTAATTAGATTTAAGCAATTAGCAGATCTCGTTCCTTGTTAAGTGTTATTAATTAATTAGATTTTAGATTCCCTACAGTGTGGAAACAGGCCCTTTGGCCCAACAAGTCCACACCGACCCTCTGAAGAGCAACCCACCCAGACCCATTCCCTTGCATTTACCCCCGACCAATGCACCTAACACTATGGGTAATTTAGCATGGCCAGTTCACCTAACCGGCACATCTTTGGACTGTGGGAGAAAACCGGAGCATCCAGAGGAAACCCATGCAGACACGGGGAGAATGTGCAAACTCCACACAGACAGTTGCCTGAGGCAGGAATTGAACCTAGGTCCCTGGTGCTGTGAGACAGCAATGCTAAACATTGAGCCACCATGCGGCCTCAAGTCTGCCACATTTTCCTTTCTGCCTATCTCTCTTCTAAATGCCAGAAAGCCATATCTCTCTGATGACAATTAATTTATATCCATTTATCTCAATTTGTGCATTTGATTAACCAACCTTTTTTATGTATCTTACATTCAGAGTGCTGTACATACTGCATTTTGAACATTGTTCTCTATTCTGTTCATTATTCTCTGATCCTATTTGGTGTTTGGCTGTGCTTTGTCTGCCCTCTGTTTTTGATTTCTATTTTTCTACTGCCTTTTAGCCATACTTCTTTCAAATTCGTACCTCCCTTTGCTTATCTGGTTTAAACCTTCCCTAACAGTACTAATGAGTCTCCATGTGAGGATGTTAGATGTGGTTCTGCTAAAATGTAATCCATATATTTTGTCCTGGTCCTACCTGCCTTAGAAATCTGTGGCCTTTCCTCCTGCACCAGTTTCCCAGCCACATGTTCACCTGCTACTTCACCTGTTTCAATGCTCACCAGTATGTGGGGTTTGGGAATAATCCTGACATTACTGCTTTGGAATTCCTGCATTTCAGTCTCTTTCTAGCTTCCTGAAATCTGCTCTTAGGATGTCATCCTCCTTTCTACCCAAGTCATTGTTACTATTGTAGACCATGACCTCTGATCGCTCACCTTTCTCCAGCAGCTCCGTGACATCCTTGAACCTTGTGTAAAAGACGCAACATACACATCTCCAACCACAGAAATGTCTATCTATTCCTCAAACCTAACAAGTTCCCCATCCATGATAGGTATTCTGCATGCAAACAAAGCTCTTCACTGTACTTAGGTACACAAGACAATAAATCAAATCAATCTCTTTCTCTTCCCCTCCTATTTCAGAGCTGCCTGTGGTGCCAAAATGTGGCTCCAAACCCTTGCCAATATTAAACCAGAAAACTGACTAGTGAATGGGACTGCTGTACTATATGCCAGCTTCTCTTGTACTGCCTGGCAGTCTTCCATTCTTTCTGCCTGCATTCTCCTAGCCTGCTCTCTGAGTATGCAAACCTTCTAGTTTGCAGCCTCACAGATACACCATTGTGCCTTCAGCTGCTGTTTAAGCTTCAAACCTCTGAGCTCCAGTTGCAGCAGCCAGCTACACTTCCTGCACGTCAGGTTTTCTTGGTTACTAGTAGAGTTCACGACTTTCCACTTGCAACGGGGCACATTCTACATGACTAAACTGCTCTGCCATGCCTTAATTTTACTCGTGTTAACTTTATTTTACTTCGGTTTATTTATTAATATTATTTTACTTGTCCTTAAATTAATAAACCTTATTATTATTAGGAAAATGTTACTAGTCCTAATAAATCTCTCCCGCTCACTCAAACTAGCTTGTGCCTGCTCTTGAGCTTGCTCACGCCCTCTCTCTCTCTCTTTCGCGCGCTCTCTCTCACACACACTCCTTCGCCCTCTTCCCCCCGCGCCCCCCCCCCCCACAAGCTCTTTGTCTTTCCTGCACTCTGTCTTTTTGTATGACTCACAGTTCGCCTCACTTGTGTCTCATTGTAGAGTCACCTCAACGGTTGAGAGTGATGTCAGAGAGATCGTTTCAGAATTTTTGGTTCTGAATCCAGGAACTACAGAAAGAACTGAAGATTATTTTAATTTCCTTTGTAAAGCTACACTTTTGAAAGTGAGCGTGCTCCTGTCAGCTCTGTTTTCATTCATTCATATCTGGGGGAACCTGCCGTACATGCTCCCAGAAGCACCTTCACTTGTAGTGTGCATGCTTTCTCACTGTGCGCTGGGTGGCTGTTCCAGCTGAAACCCCATCACTGTGCCAAGCTGCTGCCCGTAGTGCCGTAGCAGTCAACAAAGGATTTATTAGTTAATTAAATTGAGGGGTTTTGATAGAACAAGTCTCGAGAAGTGGTTTCCTCTGTCAATCAGATCGGTAACCATAGGTCAGAGATGCCAAGTAATTGACAAAAGAAGCACAGGGAAGTGAGAAATTGTTTTTGCTCATTGCTGAGGTCTAAAAAGCACTACCTGAAAGGTTGCTACTGTGAAGAGTCAACTACTTGTGTACTTGAGCTCCAATCTTCAGCGGAAAAAGCAGAGACTAATTTAACGGCTCTAACTGAGCAATGTGGACATAATGTTCGTCTGCTCTGTATGATTCTGTGACGGTCTTTTTCAGTTTCGGTTGGTTCAGCAGATGATAGCCTAGAAACGTGAAAACTGGGGTAGTCAGAGTCCCGCCTACCATCAATCATTGGGAGAGGGGCAGTGTGAGGAGGCACTCGCTGGTTTGTATGAACCCCAGTGAGGGTCAGTGTGTGAGGAAGCTGTACCTCAGTGAGGGTCAGTGTGTGGGGCAGCCGTACCCCAGTGAGGGTCAGTGTGTGTGGGAGCTGTACCTCAGTGAGGGTCAGTGTGTGGGGCAGCCGTACCCCAGTGAGAGTCAGTGTGTGTGGGACTGTACCCCAGTGAGAGTCAGTGTGTGTGGGAGCCATACCCCAGGGAGAGTCAGTGTGTGTTGGAGCTGTACCCTAGTGAAGGTCAGTGTCAATCACAAATTATTCAAGGCTGAGTTGGATAGGGAGTCAGCCTGCACCAGCATCCTATCCTCTGAGAGGAGGAATTTCTTTCCAACTCCATCTCAGAGCCTTAGAGGTCTACAGCCCAGAGAAATGCCTTTTAGCTGGTTGAGTCTGTGTCAATCAAAAGAATCAGCTGCAAACCTCACTGCTTCGTCCTCAAGGGCAGCTAGGGATAGAGAGTTCACATCCTCCAAATTTCTAATCAGGAAAGTGTTTGCCTTTTTTTCCAACAAATTCACATTATATTCCATCAGCTGTGTTCTGGTCCATTCACTCAGCCTGTCCTAAGTCTGCTTGATGCCTTTTTACATCCTTGTCATGTCTTACGTTGCCACTTAGTTTGGTGTCAGTTTTACAATTGGTTTCCACATCCAAATAATTGGCACAGGTTGTGAACAATTATGGCTGTAGCACTGATCCTTGAAGCATCCCACTGGAAACAAACTGCCTTCCTCAGAATGACATTATCATACCTACTTTCTACCTCCTGTCTGTTAGCTAATTCTCAGTCCATGCTCATACATTACCCCCAGTCACATGTTTTTGAATTGTATTTACTAACCTCCTGTGTGGAACCTTATCCAAAGCCTTTTGCGATCCAAATCTGTCACGTCCCCAGGATCTGCTTTGTTTGTGGTCCAAGTAACATCATCATTGTGGTGGACCAAGTGAATGTGAGGTGGGGGTTTGGTTGTGGTTGTAGGGTGAGTGTCTGAGCTATGTTTGCCTCTGTCCTTGCTGATATACCTCTTGGGGCCTGGGCTTCGAGCTTTGCTGGATTGATGAGGTGAGTGTCTGCCTGAAGCTGGAACAGCTGCTGAGACTCAGTCTGGTTCCAGCCTCCTTGGCCATTTGCATTGCTGACAGCTCAGACCCAACTGGTGTGGCCAACAGAAAGGGTGAGACTGCGACACTGGGGCCTACAGTTTAACTAGGGAGAGGGTGTGCTGTGCTTTTGGACAGTATCATAGGAACAAGAGGAAGCAGTTCACCACCTTGAACCTACTTGGGGGTGGCACGGTGGCTCAGTGGCTATGGACACTGAATGTGAGGCTTATTGTGGATTAGTGGTGCTGGAAAAGCACAGCAGTTCAGGCAGCATCCGAGGAGCAGTAAAATTGATGTTTTGGGCAAAAGCCCTTCATCAGGAATACAGGCAGAGAGCCTGAAGGGTGGAGAGATAAGTGAGAGGAGGGTGGGGGTGGGGAGAAAGTAGCATATGAGGCTTATTGTGCCCACTCAGCAGCTTCAGTGTCAAAGGCTGCTAGGGTTGTTATGAGCAAGCTTGCTGCCTCTGTTACCACCTGATTAGATCTGCTTTTAGCAAGCTGTATGTGGAGACAATGGTAATTATATTTGTCATCAAGTTGGAATGGGTGTTCCCAAGTTCCAGAATGGGGTGTTTTTAAATATGATTTTGGAGGCTACACAGGTTCAGCTGTGAGAGTGTGAGGCAGCAGCTGAACAGTGAGGGGAGCTTGGTCTTTTGGTGAAAGGCATCAGTTGGTGTGGTATAACCTGTTTGGCTTGTTTTCACTTCCCTAACCAACTGTGTTCACTGGATGCCTGATGGAAGCTGTCATTCTTGTCCCAGAAACTGCACTCAGTGCCATGAGGTAATGCAGTGCTTGTTATTCCCTGTGATTCAAAGAACTGGGATAATATTCCAGAGGACATACGTTCTTGGCCAGTATATGTTAGTAAATTTATTTTTAAAATGCAGCGAAATAATGACGTAGCCCCAGAATTGTGTATTTAGATAGCTTGTTTGACATAGTAAAACCTCCCACAGCATTGCACAAGAATGTTTGCACACTGATTTGCCAGCCAAGTTGCAGATGGGGCTGATCACCTAGCCTTTGGTCAAAGAGATTGATTTTAACAAACGAGAAGGTTTAAGAAGGAAATTGGAGAGCTTGGGCCAGGCAGCCGAAGGCATGGCCAGCTATGAACATATGATTAAAAACAGGGTTTTGCAAGAGGCCAGAATTAGGGGGGAGTGCCGCCAGAGCCTGTGGGACTGCAGGAAGTTAGAGGGCGAATTGAAAATGAACAGGTTTTATTTTTATTTATTCATAGGACGAGGGTGTCTCTGGTTGGCCCAGCATTTCTTGTCACTCCTAATTGCCAAGAGGACAGTTAAGAATCAACCGCATTGCTGTGGATCTGGAATTACATGTAGAGCAGGTAAGGACAGCAAGTTTCCTTGCCTGAAGGATCTTAGTGAATCAGAAGGGTTTTTATGACAATTAACAGCAGTTACATGGTAGACCAGCTTTTCAGTAATTGAATTCAAGCTCCACCGTTTGCCCCAGGATTCAAACCTATGTTCCCAGAACATTAGCATTGAGTACTGGATTATGACACCACCTATTGCCTTTGGGCATATTAAAATGAAGTCGGCCCTTAACTGTGGGGAGTGAATGGGATTTGAAGAGAGTTAAGGCACAGTCAACAGGGCTTAGCAAGGGCAGGGGATGGGATCCCAGCAGGAGCATTTCAGAAGAGTCAAATCTGGACGTAACAAGGATGTGCATGAGGACTTCGGCAGGAATTCCTGATGAAGGGCTTTTGCCCGAAACGTCGACTCTCCTGCTCCTCAGGTGCTGCCTGACTGGCTGTGCTTTCCCAGAACCACACTCTTTGACTCTGATCTCCAGCATCTGCAGTCCTCACTTTCTCTTGATTGGTGAATTAGCTGATCTTTGGGCCAGCAATGACACCATGGTCATGAATCGTTCAGTTTAGTCACGGACAGATGCCTGGGAAAAGGATGGCATCTCTCAGTAGGGAATGTAGAATGTCATGTAAAGCAAATTTCTGCTTATCTTATATTAGATGTCATCACTGTAATGTGGTCATCAATACTAAAACCAGTATTTGTGGCCTTTCCTAACTTGAACCAGAAGTACCTCCCCTGAGATCCCTAGTAGCATTCCCTCAAATTTCCTTTATAGCTGCATGGGCCTCCAAGGTCTGTGCATGCTAGTGGTTTCTGGAACTGGAAATCAATGCAAAGATCGGTGTGCCGATGCTGATCGCTGTGAAGTGTAACTTGCAAAAGCTGTGTAAATGCAGTTTTGATGAACATTAGTCCCCAGCATCACAGATTCCAGCAATAGTGCTGAAGATTTGTATCCCAGAACTAACTACTCCCCTAGATGCTGGGGATCTGTTCTAGTACAGTTCGAACGTAAGCATCTACCTGACATTGTGGGAAATTGCCCAAGTTTGCCCCCTCCATGAAGAGCAGGCAAAATATGCCTTGGCCGATTGCTGCCCAATATCAGTCTACTCTCGATTAGCAGTAATGTGGTGGAAGGTATCTCAGCTGTGCTACCAAGTGGTACTTTGTCATCAACAACCTGCTGTCTGCCAGGGCCACTGAGCTCCTGACCTCATTACAGCCTTGGTACAAATGTTGACAAAGGAGTTGACCCCAAGAGGTGAGATGAGAGTAAATGCCTTTATCATCAAGGCAGCATTTGACTGAGTGTGGCAGACAGGGTCAAAACTGGAGTCAGTGTGGACCACGGGGAAATCTCTTTGCTGGTTGGAGAAGATGGTTGTGATTGTTGAAGGTCGGTCAGCTCCACTTCAAAATATTATCAACAGCAGTCCCTCAGGGCAGTGTCCCAGGCCCGAACCATCTTCATCAATGATCTTTCCTCCTTTATGGGGATGTTTGCACAATATTCAGCACCATTCGCAACTCCTTAGATACTAAAACAGTCTCTGTCCAAATTCAGCAAGACCTGGACAGTGGCCAGGCTTGAGCTGACAAGTGGTAAATAAGGCGGAAGTGGGTACTGCAGATGCTGGAGATTAGACTCAAGACTAGACTCATGCTGGAAAAGCACAGCAGGTCAGGCAGCATCCGAGGAGCAGGAAAATCGACGTTTCGGGCAAAAGCTCTTCATCGGGAATGAAGAAGTGGTAAATAATAGTAGTGCCATGCAAATATCAAGCCCTTACTGATGAAGGACTTTTGCCCGAAACGTTGATTTTCCTGCTTCTAGGATGCTGCCTGACCTGCTGTGCTTTTCCAGCACCACTCTAATCTAGACTCTGGTTTCCAGTATCTGCAGCCCTTGTTTTTACCGTGTATCAAGCAATGACCATCTCCAACAAGAGAGAATCTAACTATCACCCCATGACACTCAATGGCAGTACCATCACTGAGTCCCCCACCGACAACATCCTGGAGATTACCATTGACCAGAAACTGAACTGGAATTGCTGTATAAGCACTGTGGCTACATGAGCAGGTTGGAAGCTGGGAGTCTTGTGGTGAGTAACTCCATTCCTGTTCCCTCATAGCCTGTTCACCATCTAAAAGACACAGTCAGGAGTGTGATGGAAGACTCCCAATTTACCTGGAAGAGTACAGTTCCAACAAGACACTCAACACCATCCAGGGCAAAGCAGCCCTCTTGATAGGTCCCTCATCTCTCATCTTCAATGTTCAATCTCTCCACCCAAATGCAGTCACAGCACTGTGTACCGTTTCCATGATACACTGCAATAACTCATCAATAACTGCTGAGATAGAAACTTCCAAAGCCACAACCACTACCACCTGGAAAGACAAGGGCAGAATGTGTATGGGAAACCTACAGTCTGCGAATCTTGTCAGGATTACACACCATCCTGCCATGGGACCTTCTCACCCTTCCATGCTATCTGTGTCAAAATCCCACAGGAGTATGGGCTTGGCTACACCACATGAACTGCAGTGGTTCAAGAAAACAGCTTCATACCGCCACCTTGTGCAGTTAGGGAGAGGCAAGAAACTCTGGCCTAATCCAATCATGTGAACAAATTAAAAATGACCAGACTCTACTGGCTTGCTCAGTCATTTCTGAAGGCCGTAAGAGTCAGTCACATCAGTAACAGTCTGGGGTCACATGTCAGACAGACGAAGCAAGGACATTTACAGTAGGAGCAGGGTAGGACCATTGGCTCCTTAAACCTGCTCTGTAATAAGATAATTCAGTAAGAATGTACTGGTATGTCTGCTTTAAATTGCCATTTGCATTTCACCCTGATTAATCTTTGGTCCTTCTGCTTTGCAAGAATCTCCCTATAATGGCCTTAAAGATATTTGATGGTCCTGCTCCCACCACCTTTGAAGTAGAGTGTTCCAGAGTGTCTCAACCCTCTCAGAAAAATCTCTTACCTCATCTTTGTTTGAAAAGGGTCACTCCTAATTATAAAAGTGTGCCCTGGTTTATCCCCTCCAGACTGATCTCAAAACTCTGTAACCTTGGACTCGGCTCTGTCCTCTAACTGGACCCTGAGCACAGACTGCAATCAGTGAAGATAGACAACAGCACCCCCTGCATGATAACACCCAACACTGGAGTCCCCCAAGGATACGTCCTCAGCCCCCTGCTATAACCAAGACTGTGTTGCCAAATTCTGAACAAATGGTATTGATAAATCTGCTGATGATGCAATTGTGGTAGGATGGATATCTGGCAATAACCAGTTAAAACATAAGGGAGATAGAGAGTGACGTGATGCATTGAGAACAACCACTCTCTCAACGTTGGAAACACTAAAGAACTGATCACTGACCTTTAGTTAGAAAGGAGGCAAACACGCCCCCAGCTACATCAACAGCACTGAGGTTGAGATGGTGAAGATGGTCAACTTCCTCAAAGAGATCATAACCAACGGTCCCATGTAGTTACAATGGTCAAGAATGCCTCTTCTTTCTCAGGCAGCTTAGGAAATTTGGCACGTCCATAAGGACCCTCACCAGCTTCTGCAGACGCACCAATGAAAGCGTACTAGGAGAAAGTGAGGACTGCAGATGCTGGAAATTAGAGTTGAGAATATGGTGCTGGAAAAGCACAGCAGGTCAGGCAGCATCCGAGGAGCAGGAAAATCAACATTTTGGGCAAGGGCCCTTCATCAGGAATTGAAAGCATCTGTCCAGTGCATAATGGCCTGGTACACGAACTGCTTTGCCCAGGATCGTAGGAAGCTATAGAGAGTGGTGTGCACAGCCCATACCATCAGGGAAGCAAACCTCCCATCTGTGGACTCCGTTTACATGGCTCACTTCCATGGAAAGGCTGCCAACATCATCAAAGACCCTTCGCAGCCTAGTAATAATCTCCTACAATCTCTTCTGTAAAGCAGAACGTACAGAACCTAGAACAGATGCATCAGCAGGGAGAGAGACAGCTTCTTCCCAGCTGTTATTAGACGATTGAATAGACTCATAATGCTGATCTTGCAAAAATTTATCTCTCTTGTACGCCCTGTGCAATGGTACCTGTATTCCTCTGTCTAAATTGTTTGATCCGTACATCCTTGTTTGTTATAAGCTCATAAACAAAGCTTTTTGCTGGACTTTGATACGTGATAATAAATAAATCAATAGTTCTGGACTGACCCACGAGATGAAACACAAAGGTTGTCCATCTTTGGGAGGCCGTTTAGGATCTTTTGCAGTTCTCTGAGGGAAGTGAAGCTGTGTGATTCCATACACACAGGACTGTAGAAGCTGGGTCATTCACATTGTCTTGTGAAAGGTCTACTTCTAATCAGTAAGGACGTTGAAGGTTATGGGGAAAATGCAGGAATGTGGAGTTGAAGACAATCACATCAACCATAATCATATTTTAATGGCAGTGCAGACTCAGTGGGCTGAATGGCCTACTTCTCCTGTTATGTCTGATGGTGTTTTGCCCTGTCTGAGGGAGTGCTGCATTGTTTGAGGCTCAGTGCTGAGGGAGCACTGCACTGTCAGAGGGTCAGCACTGAGGGAGTGGACACTGTCATAAGGTCAGGGCTGAGGGAGTGCCGCGTTGTCGGAGGGTCAGGGCTGAGGGAGTGCCGCGTTGTCGGAGGGTCAGGGCTGAGGGAATGCCGCGTTGTCGGAGGGTCAGGGCTGAGGGAGTGCCGCGTTGTCGGAGGGTCAGGGCTGAGGGAGTGCCGCGTCGGAGGGTCAGGGCTGAGGGAGTGCCGCGTTGTCGGAGGGTCAGGGCTGAGGGAGTGCCGCGTTGTCGGAGGGTCAGGGCTGAGGGAGTGCCGCGTTGTCGGAGGGTCAGGGCTGAGGGAGTGCCGCGTTGTCGGAGGGTCAGGGCTGAGGGAGAGTTCTGCCATGTGAAACATGCCATCTTTTGATGGGAGAGGACTAGCAGCTGTGGTGTCTCCCTGGTGACCTGATTGGTAATTATTTCTTAACCAAAAGAGCAAATTATCATTGGCTTGTTGAATTATTTGTTGGGGTCTTGTGCAGACATTATTTGCGGTGTTTTCTATGATACAATAATAACAACACTTTAAAGCACTTACATGATTGGTGATGTGCTGTGGGACACGGCATGTTTGTGAAAAGGGCTTCAGGAATAAGAGCCCTTCTGACCGACAGTGTTCAAGATGAACAGTGGTTCCTTTCTAACGAGGCTGGGAGGTCGAGAGTCTTGAGCTGAACTGGAGAGCTGTGAACTCTTGACCTGGCACCAGGGACTGAATAAACCGGGGTGGGGGTGATGTTAATATGTGCTCTCCTCTGCTCAGCGGTTATGGGATATTGCAGTGAAACAAGCCTTGCTCAGAATCTGTATTTGGGTTACAGTGAAGCTTGACAGGAAAGTACACAGCCGAAACCCAGGGCAGGATGGCTTTGGAGAGTTGGGTAAGCAGTCAGCCTGCCAGAGCCCAGCTCAGAGTTGAAAGGCTGTTACGTTCATGTCCCAGTCCGCAACTTTCATTCCCCTTCCTTCCCTTCTCTCACCATCCTCTCCCCTCCCTCTCTCTCCATCACCCCTTCTCTTGTCCCCTTCCTTTCCTCCTCTCCTACCCTCCCCCCTCGCCTACCCTGCCACATCCTCTTTCCCTCATCTCCTCTGGCAGTTGAAGAAACTTTGCATAGCTGCCAGACTGCAATTGAAATGACAGGCCATATTTATTCAAATGATCTTTCAAATGAAAGAATATTCTGATTCTTTCCACCTTGAGCTTTCTGATCATGAAGTTTTGCATTAAAATATTGTTACAAATTTAATTATCTAATTAAGCAGGGTCCATAGAGTTTCAAATCGATGATATTCAGCTTGAGAGAACCTAATTGGGCATCTGATTCAGGTTTTTGAAGTCTCCACTAATTGTATTGAAGTTATCCTGTTCACACTTCAGGCAGTAAACAAGGGACAGGATTCCAGGGAGAGCTTCCACACGCTGCCAGGGCAGCTGCTGTGCTCTGATGTTGGCTGTTCCCCTCACTGACTGAGTAGTTCCATTTTACCAGAGTACCTGATCCAAGGACAGCCTTGAACAAAAGTTTAACTTGTGAAGCTTTTGCCTTAAGCATACTTATAACACCTTGAATATATCGAGCACCTTTCATGATGTGAAATGCCCCAAGGTACTTCCTGGTGTGAACACCAGATGGTAGATAATTAAAACCAGAGGTTGAGATGAAGCTAGATTTGGAGAAATGTAGGTGTTTTCAGTGAGTTGACAAGTTGGAGGGGATTGCAGTACGAGGGCAGGTAATACATATTTAAAATGTATCAATTCAGGGGATGTGAGTGTCATTGGGTGGGAGAAGGTGGTGTCAATCTGCCTTCTTTAAGTACTGCAGGTCATGTGCTGTCGGTACATCGCAGTTCTTGCCCCAGTGCCAGTGAAATAATAGTGATATATATTCTAAGTCAGAATGGTGAGTGGTTTGGAGGGGAACTTGCAGGTTGTGGTGTTTCCATGTATCTGTTGTCCTTGTTCTTCAGGTGATACAGATGTGGAACTGAAAGGTGCTGTCTGAGGAGCTTTGGTGAATCTCTGCTATGAGTCTTGCAGCTGGTACACACTGTTGCCGATGAGCGTTGGTGGTGTGAGGAGTATTAAAGGTGGTGGAAGTGGTGCCAATCAAGTTGGCTGCTTTGTCCCGGATAACGTTGAGCATTGTTTGAGCTGTACTAATCCAGGCATCTGGAGAATACTCCATCACACTCTTGACGTGTGCCTTGTAGCTGGTGGACAGGCTTTGGGAGTCAGCAGGTGAGTTACCCACGACAGACTCGCCCAGCCTCTGCATGTAGTATTTATGGTTGAATGAGTTCAATTTCTGACAGTAATAACTCGCAGTGTATTGATAGTGGAGAATACAGTGAGGATAATGCCTTTCAACGTCAAGGGACAATTGTTAGTTTTTTTCTCTTGTAGTAATAAATATGAAATTGTGTTCCTGGTTTTCAAGTTACTTCATGAGCTCACCCCTCCCTATATGTATAGCCTCATGCAGCTCTAGAAGATTCCACATTTTCTGTGCTCCTCCAATTCTGACCTGTTGAGAATATTGTATCCAGTTTAGTCACTGCACTCTTGAAGCTGTGACTTCAGCTGCTGAGAGCCTGAACTTTAGGATTATTCATTCAACCCCCTCTGCCTCTGTTTAGGTGCTCAGCATCAGTTTGTATCTGGGAACAATTCTGAGGGGAACCTGGGACTATGAAAACTGGATGTTAAAGATGTTATTGTAAGCACAAGATGTTTTTGTTGATTCAATTTTGAGCTTTGCTGTGATGCTTCATAAAGTTCAATAGCTTGGAAACTTATTGGATACCATCACAACTGGTTCCTGATATTGAGTACAGAAAGCATTGTTGTTTGTGGAGTCTGTAGTTGCAGCTAATTTCAGAACAAAGTGTAAATGTTTCATCTGAAGTCTGTACTTGGATTCAAAACATTCCCTTCAGCAAGCTCTGCGATTGAGCTGGAGAGGAAGACAGTAAACATTAACCTTCTGAAATAAAATGCAGCCGCCTTACTCTGGAACTGCTCCACACTGACAGGCATACTGAGGATGACCACCTCTGTGTCTGTTTCCTATCCCACCACATTTGCTACTTCAATGTTTATTGGCATCTGGTCTGATCTCGAGGCACTGAGCCAGTTATTAAATGTTAGTTTTGCAGTTTTCATCACCACTCCCAGATGGGCTTGGAGATTACTTGGATAATGCAGGATTTGAGGAGATGCCTTTAGGCTTTCGAGAATCTATTGAACTCATCAGAACCTGAATTGTTGGTTTCCCTCAAGACTTTAATCTTCTCGTCACCTGTCAGCTGTGGTTGTACAGAGCAGAGGATGACAGGTTTTACAAAGCTCCTCTTGTCGTCTTGCTTTATTCTGGGAAGGATTAGGTTGGGTTGGGTTTTCTCACTTGAAACTCAGTGGCAGCTTTCTGAGGGTTGGCGGTGCAGTAATATTCTTGCACAGTCAGTTGATTTGACAGTTTTGTTGGACATGTTTCCCACCTCCCCTCACCTAACACCACCCCCCCCCCCCCCCCCCCCCCACCCCACCCTTATTCCCGGTGGTCCTGTGCTGCCGGCACTGCCAAGTTTATGTCAACACTCGCTCTCTTGTTTCTTTGCTGATGGCTGGTATTGTGGGCGGTTTGGGAGCCTGTCTGGAGCTCTGTAATCTGATATTCCCAGCCTCTCTGCTGGAGGTTACTGTAATCTCCTCAAACGGATTGTTTTGTGGCACATTGAACACTTCAAAATAGGCAGAAAAATTCCATCGGATATTCTGGCCCAGGCTGCAATGTGTGGAATCTAATGCCTGTCTGACATATGAAATTGAAGACAAAAGTAAATTTCAGTTTTCTTATCGTGCAGAAAGATTCATCCTTTATTGTTGCTTCTTCATAGGCATCTAGAGCATCATATGGGAGCAAAGTGGATTTCTGAGAGAGTTCTGCACTGGGAGAGCATTGGGCAGCTGTAACCGAGTTAGAGGGAATTGTGAGATCAGTGACTGAATGTTGTTAATAATCATGCTGTTTCCCCCTATATAGTTTCATGAACGTGAGCACTTCTGTGTGTGTTGGGGTGGGGGTGCAACCGAGTAGCCAGGTGGACTTAGGGGACTGTATCGGGAGAACAGGTCTTTGTGTGAGGGGAGAAAGTGAGGACTGCAGATGCTGGAGATCAGAGTCGAGAGTGAGGTGCTGGAAAAGCACAGCAGGTCAGGCAGTACCCAAGGGCAGGCGAATCCATGTTTCGGGCAAAAGCCCTTCATCAGATGCTCCTCGGATGCTGCCTGACTTGCTGTGCATTTCCAGCACCACACTCTTGACTTTGTGTGAGGGAGATGGTAACTGCTGCTTGTCGGTGAACATGGCCTTTCATTTGCCTGGTTTGTGATTGCATTGACTTCCTGCTCTTGAATGAGGTTGCTGTAAATCAGCCATTTAAATATGAAATAGATAAGAAATAGTAGGAGGAAGCCATTCAAGCAGCGAGACCAGAGAGTTTTTCAGAAAGTTTAAGGCTGAGTTTCAGCATCAGATCCACTCTCCAACCTGAATCTTTTAGCCACTGGTTCCCCCTCGGACCAGAAATCAAGCAATCGCAGCCATGAATAAAATCCTTCATAATAACTATATTTATGAAGTAAAGTTACGATTTCCATGTATCAAATGCAGTGGCCAATAATGCACATAGCAAGCACCCACAGAGACATGTAAAGATGAGATCGCCTGTTGTAATGTTATTGATAAAGGCTACAGTGAAAACCTCCCTGCGACTGAAAATGCGGTTCAAAAATATCAGTGTAGCCCCGTGCCCGTACTGACCCAGTGACAGTGTAGCCCGAGCCCGTACTGACCCAGTGACCGTGTAGCCCCGTGCCCGTACTGACCCAGTGACAGTGTAGCCCGAGCCCGTACTGACCCAGTGACCGTGTAGCCCCGTGCCCGTACTGACCCAGTGACAGTGTAGCCCGAGCCCGTACTGACCCAGTGACCGTGTAGCCCCGTGCCCGTACTGACCCAGTGACAGTGTAGCCTCGAGCCCGTACTGACCCAGTGACAGTGTAGCCTCGAGCCCGTACTGACCCAGTGACAGTGTAGCCTCGAGCCCGTACTGACCCAGTGACAGTGTAGCCTCGAGCCTGTACTGACCCAGTGACAGTGTAGCCTCGAGCCTGTACTGACCCAGTGACAGTGTAGCCTCGAGCCCGTACTGACCCAGTGACAGTGTAGCCTCGAGCCTGTACTGACCCAGCGACAGTGCTCACTCGCAGAGTTTCTATATACTGTATGAGCGTGTATATATTTGGTCTGTCCCACACCTGTTCTTCTGCTGTTGATGTCCTCTTGTTCTGTTATGTTGTGCTACACTGTGTGTGCATGTCATCCTGTTCCTACGAATCCTGAGTTTGACAAACAAATCCCTTCATTTGAAGGCTGGGTTTCTGAACAGATTTAAATCATCCTGCGATCCCATTGTTGTGCTCATTTCTGTGTCACTCTCCCTTAAAGGGCCATTGTCTCCACTTGTTCAGGCTTGGCTGTCATGCTTTTGACAGTTGGATATCCTGACACAACTATGTAGTCTGTAGCTCCCAAATTACGAGGTAGTGTTATCTTTTAATATATCTTGTCCTTTTTTTGATAAGAGGTTGATCTCAGTGTGACTCCATCCTGTATTAATGGATATTGAACTGGATAACAAAGATAATGTTATGCTTTAGTTCAGCAGTTTAAAATTTGACTTCTTCTTTTCTCAGACTCTGATTCCTGAACAAGTGTTTCAATGAATTGTGATTCAGACGGAGCAGCGATGAATGCACCTTCTCTTCACCCCCAGATGATGGGCTCTGGGGTTAGCCCCACCATCAGTTCCCCTGGACAGCTACATTCACCAATAAGCACTTTGAACTCTCCAGTGAATGGACTGAGCTCTCCCTTCTCAGTTATCAGCTCACCACTGGGACCTCACACAATATCCATCCCTTCATCTCACAGTATGGGCTACGGAGGGCAGAGTCCGCAGGTACGTCTGTGAACAGCTTCCTTCCTCAGTCTCCAGCCAGTGGAGGTGTAACTCATGTGAGCAGAATAACTTCATTGGCACTGCTTCTACCTGAGGGACTGAGTACCATAATGATATTGCCAAAACAACTAGAGGTGGTGTTGAAGTGATTTGAATGCAGCAAGAGTGTGCTGCCTGAAAGCAAGTAACTACTCACTTACAATGAGAATTAGGGAAGGGATTGTGGCTGCTCCTTGTTCTCAGGCTGGGAAACACTGAAGCTGATTGTGCTCGTTCCATCCTCTCCATGCTCAAGGTGTGATCAGGACGGTGGGGGACATTGCCAATGTGCCTGTGCTGGCACTTTACAGAGTAGTAGTCGTTGCAAGCGTGGGGTATTTTTTGTTTAAATCTTGCACAGTGTTTTGCTGTAAATCACCAGAACCCTGTAACTGGATGGAAATTAGAAACTTCATCTTTGTAAAGGTTTTACTAATTTAAAAACCAAAATCAAGTTTTGTAAGATCATTACAATACGATGGTGAAACAGTGAACAGGATGTACGTGTTGGGAAAGTCCTGAGAGGACTTTCCTGACTGGGTATGAGTGCATGAAACGAATATTACACCCTTGCCTGATGTAGCTGCAAGTGTGTCATTTCCTGATCCAAAAGTACCATGGTCTATTTCATTTAACATGGTTTCTGAACATGCAGGAAATACTTGGCAGAGGTGCCTCCTATCTGAGGTTACACCCTCCTCCCTGGTTTCAACGAAACTTCCTCCTCCTGCAGCAATGATCGCTGCCATATCATGGTGATGAGAAGAGTCAGACTTCCATATATACATAATTGACGGGGGCGAAGCCAGTACTTGGCCCAGTTTAACACCCTGGTGCAGTACTGGTGGGGACAGGTCAGTTGCTGAATAACACTGGGGCGCAGTACTAATGGGGACCGGACTGTCACTGTATAACACTGGGGCACAGTATTGGTGGGGACAGGTCTGTCACTGTATAATAACAGTGGGGTACAGTACTGGTGATGACCTGTGGGGTACAAGTGGGTCAGGTCTGTCACTATAACACTGGGGTACAGTACTGGTGTGGACAGTCTATCATTGTCTAACACTGGGGTACAGTACTGGTGGGGGCAGGTCTGTCACTGTACAATACTGGGGTACAGTACTGGTGAGGACAGGTCTGTCACTGTATAATACTGGGGTACAGTACTGGTGAGGACAGGTCTGTCACTGTATAACACTGGGGCACAGTATTGGTGGGTACAGGTCTGTCACTGTATAATAACAGTGGGGTACAGTACTGGTGATGACCTGTGGGGTACAAGTGGGTCAGGTCTGTCACTATAACACTGGGGTACAGTACTGGTGTGGACAGTCTATCATTGTCTAACACTGGGGTACAGTACTGGTGGGGGCAGGTCTGTCAGTGTGTAACACTGGGGTACAGTACTGGTGAGGACAGGTCTGTCACTGTATAATACTGGGGTACAGTACTGGTGGGGTCAGGTCTGTCAGTGTATAATACTGGGGTGCAGTACTGGGGGGGACGACAGGTCTGTCAGTGTATAACACTGGGGTACAGTATTGGTGGGGACAGATCTGTCAGTGTGCAACACTGGGGTACAGTACTGGTGAGGACAGGTCTGTCACTGTACAATACTGGGGTACAGTACTGGTGGGGACAGGTCTGTCACTGTACAATACTGGGGTACAGTACTGGTGGGGACAGGTCTGTCACTGTACAATACTGGGGTACAGTACTGGTGGGGACAGGAATGTCCTGTATTAACCCTTGGTTACAGTACTGTATTCCAGTGTTGTACAGTGCCAGCTCCTATTTTCTGTGTTTCTGCTGTGCCATGATAGCCTTTAATAACCAGTGCCAGTCCTCCTTTTTGGCAGTGTGTGAGACACCATGAATACAGGGCAGTATATATTCTGTTTAGCAGATGATTTACCATTTAGAGGACAATGGTCTGTGATAATTGGCAGAGTTCGGGAATGCCTGTGAAGAGATTTCTCAGCTAGTGAGTTACTGTAATCTGGAATGTGCTGCCTTAAAGGACTGCAGAGGCAGTAACAATATGATCTTTCACTGGATTAAATATCTACTTTCACTGGAAATGTTTACACAGTTGTGCACAGTAAGTATGCATATAAGTTGATTGTTCTTTCCAAGAGGTGTTGCAGACATGATGGGCCAAATGGCTTCCTCTTCCAGAAGATTGTATGTGATAGGATGCTGTCTCGTTGAGACAAGGTCATTGTATTTATATTTAGTCTAACCCACCCTGAATTCTTGACTAACTCAGTGATTTCCTCTACACTCTGAATATTTTGTTGCCCTCTCAATGACATTCCCCAGCTGATGGATTCTTTTGTTTTGTTTTGCATATTCTACTGAACTGCTTAAACTCTTTTATTTAGTTTAATTTTTGAACAAATTGACACTGTGACGTGAATGTATGTTAAAGCCAGTGACACAAACATATCTGATAGATCCTCGTGATGGTGTTGGACTGCGTACATCTCTGTGAGATTGAATTTTTTTAATATCTTAACTTGTTCAAACAATGTGGAAATAATTGTGTTGCTCGTGGTTTGTTGCTCTCTGATCATCTCTAGACAGCCAAAGACAAAGTGTTGCCTGGCCTCATTGACTGAGCTGAGGAGAGTGGGTGCCCTCAGTATCTTCATTGACCCAAGCTGCAGTGACGGTGTGCCCAGGTGTCTGGTTGCAATAGGCAACCTTCTGTAAGTTTGTGAAGTAGTCTGTTCTATACTCGAACTTGCAGAAACTCTGCAACTCCCCTCCCCCTGTGCCTAAACAGGCAAGTTAGGAATGCTGTGTCTGCGGTGTACCAGAGGCCGGGGAAATATGGACACGAATCTCTTCCTTTCTCCTCCCCTGTTATTGCCTCAGTCCCTGGGCTTTCGAACTGTTACATTCAGAATGGCAGTCAGAAGGCAATGTGTGGAAGCTTGCATAAGGTCAGCAGGATAAACACAGATTGGTCCTTGTGCCAAGAACACCATTCACTGTGGCCGATTCAGACAGCTCCCTTATGGATTTCATTAGCTGCCTTCCTGTATGCCTGCGAGGTAGGAGCCTGTACTTGCATGGGCCTCCTGCTAATCATCAGGAAGATGAATTGGCTGGCGTCACCCAGTGTCTCCTCCCAGGCAGGCCTGGCCTAAACTTCCTGTTTCTTGGTGAGTTTATTGCCTGCAGGTGTTGCTTACTCGCTGCTCAATCCCAGCTCTCAAAACTGTGTGCACTGCATTTAATGGGATCTGCAATGCCACAGTGCTCACTGTCCTCAGTAACTTAGAGAGTTTGCAGGAGATTGAGTAAATTTCAGTACTTTTTTTTACCTTTATTCACCCAAACATCTGAACGCTGAAAGTATCTGTAGGGAGAAAGAAGAGTTAATGTTTTGAGTCAGCGTTAATTCTGTTTCTGTCTCCATACATGCTGCCAGACCTGCTGAGTTTCTCCAGTAATTTGTGTTTTTGTTTGATGTTTAGCATCTGCTGTTCTTTGTCTTATGTCACTGTACCTTCAAAGTATGAATTTCAGCAATAAATTAATACTGAGTGTTTGCTTGAATTCCCTTGGAGCTGTGGAGTGTTCTTCTAGTTCCAGAGGATATAACTGAATATAATTCTCAGCCTCTGGCTCTAGGAGCAATGAGCAGTTCTGGAACTGTCTCAAAAGCCCAACTTACTTTCTAAAGTACTGATAGAATACATAGGAGGCAGATCTGATCCTGTATAACACTGGGTACAGTACTGGTGGGGACAGGTCTATCAGTGTATAACACGGGGACAGTATTGGTGGGGATAGGTCTGTCACTGTATAACACTGGGGTACAGGTCTGTCATTGTATAACGCTGGGGGACAGTACGGGTGGGGACAGTCTAAGCTTGTGCTGTATCTGTCCTGTCACTTTGCAGTGTGATCCTGATCTGTGACTATCTTAGGCTGAGTCATGTTCTCTGACTTACCTCACCTGTAATCCATGGGAAAACCAATTTGCTGTTTCTTGATGTGCATCAGATTACAATCCATCTTGCAAGATCACCACCACAGCCCTGTAATGGTTTCAGAAATGTGGCTGTTGATGAGTTGAATTTATTGTCACGTGTACTGAGGCACAGTGATCAGCTTTGATCTGCTTGTCCACACCTTCTATTTCCCAGTTCATTTCTTTTTCATTTGCTGGCACATGTCAACACAATATCTGATAAGGCACAAAGCACATCTGACTCAGTCGGTTGGTGTAGATTACTGATGGCGAGGGTGTCACACGAAGTAGATCATTCAGCTCCTCAAACCTGCTCCACTATTCAGTACAACCGTGGCTGATATGGTCGTGTTTCACTTCCACAATCCCATCCATCCCCAACCATCCCTGAACAGGCCATTCAGTCCCACGAGGCTGTTCTGCCATTAAACGAGATTATGTCTGAACTGGGGCTTAATGCGATATTCCTGCCTTTGGCCCATATCCCTTAATACCTTTGCTTAACAAAAAGCTATCTATCTCAGATTTCAAACGAACAACCAATGCAGCATCCATGGTTCTCCCACCCTTTGTGTGGAGAAGTGCTTCCTCGCACTTCTCCTGAACTATCTGGCCCGAATTCTCAGAAGCTGCCCCCTGATTCTAGATTCCTCCACCAACAGAAATAGTTTATCTGTCTTGACTTTTCCTGCTAATACCTTGAAGACTTTGATCAGATCACTCCTTAACATCCTAAATTCTCAAGAATACTGACCTAATTTGTATAATCTCTCCTCACAAATCAACCCTTGAATGCCAGGTATCATATAATACCGACTCCCACAGCTACCTAGACTACACCTGCTCCCACCCTACCTTCTGTAAAAATGCCATCCCTTATTCCCAATTCCTCCGTCTCCACCGCATCTGTTCCCAAGATGACCAATTCCACCTCAAAGTCCCAGTTGGCCTCCTTCCTCGATAGCAACTTCCCTTCCCATGTGGTTGACGATGCCCTCCAGCGTATCTCCTCCACTACACACACCACTGCCTTTGAACCCCACCCCTCCCAACACAACAAGGACAGACCCCCCCCCGGTCCTTACCAATCTCCGCATACAACACATCATCCTGCTCCAATTCTGCCACCTACAAACGGGCCCCACCACCAGAGATATGTTTCCCTCCCTACCCTTATCAGCGTTCCGAAAAGACCATTCCCTCCGCGACTCCCTCATCAGGTCCACACCCCCCATCAGCCCACGCCCCACATCTGGCACCTTTCCCTGCCACTGCAGGAAGTTGAAAATCTGTACCCATACAACTCCCCTCACATCCGTTCAAAGCCCCAAGGGATCCTTCCACATCTGTCAGAAATTCACCTGCACCTCTCCCAATGTCATCTACTGCATCTGTTGCACCTGATGTGGTCTCTTCTACATTGGGGAGACAGGACGCCTTCTTGCGGATCGTTTCAGAGAACATCTCTGGGACACCCGCACCCACCAACCCCACCGCCCTGCAACTGAACACTTCAACTTCCTCTCTCACTCCATCAAGGACATGTAGGTCCTAGGCTGCCTCCATTGCTAAACCATTACTATGCAATGCCTGGAGGAGGAATGCCTCATATTCTGCCTTGGGACCCTGCAACCACCCGTGCATTTCAACAGTTTCCTCATTTTCCCCTCCCTCCACATTATCCCAGTCCCAAGCCTCCAACTTGGCACCATCCTCCAGACCTGTCCATCACTTCCCACCCCCGACCTATCACCACCTCCCTCACCTTCATCCACCTATCACTTTTTCTCAGCTACCTCCCTCCACACCCCGCCCCCTCCCAATTATCTTTCAGACCCCCGGCCCACAAGCATCATTCCTGATGAAGGGTTTATGCCTGAAACGTTGACTCTCCTGCTCCTCGGATGCTGCCTGACCAGCTGTACGTTTCCAGCACCATACTCTTGACTCTGATCTCCAGCATCTGCAGTTCTCACTTTCTCCCATCATCTGTAATCCTACATTGGACTCCCTTCAAGGCCAATATGTCCATTCTGAGGTGTTACACCCAGATTTGCTCACAGTGCTCCAAGTGGGGTCTGCATCCTTGTACTCCAGTCCCCTTGATATAAAGGGCCAGCATTCTATTAGCTTTCTTCATGATTTTTTGCACCTTTATTCAATGACTGTACCTTCTTAGGAAGAGAGAAAAATTTCCCTTCATCTCAATTCTAAAAGGGTGACCCCTAATTTTATATCAATGCCCTCTGGTTCTGGACTGATCCACAAGGAGAAACATCCTTTCCCTGTCCACCTTGTCAGGACCATTCAGGATTGATACACTTCAATGAAATCACCCCCCACTCTTCGAAACTCCAGTGGAAACAAACTCAGTCTGTCCAACCTTTCCTCATGTAATACTTATTCCAGCTATCAAAGTAGTAAATCTTCTTTCAACTTCTTCTAACCCATTTACATCCTTCCTTAAATGCGGAAGCTATAACTGCACATAGTATTTGGAATGTGGTCTCATCATGCCCTGTACAACCAAAACATCACATCCTTCTTTTATTTTCAGTTCCTCTTGATATAAAGGCAAGCACCCCATTTCTCATCTGGACTATATACCATACCTACAATACAAATTCTTTATGACTAATGCACCAGAATACCCAAATCCCTCTGTATCTCAGAATTTCACAGTCTTTCTCCCTTTAGATAATACTGTTTTTTGTTATTCCTGCCAAAGTAAATAACTTCACATTTTCCCACATTATACCCCAACTGCCAGATTTTGTGCATTCATTTAACTGATCCATATCTGTCAGAATCCCCGTTATGCTGCTTTTAGAACAAAGTTTCCTTCCAATATTTGTGTTGTGTGAATTCAGCCACCCTGCCTTTGCACTCCTCATCTTATGTTATTGATGTCATTGAAGCCTGGGTACAGTATCCTGAATGATTTCATTTCTCTTAGCTTGCCAGTCTGAAAACATTGTACCTAATCTCTTTTCTGCTCTCTGGTTTTCTTGTGATCTTCTGTTTTGTTGTTAGTCCTAACACTATGAGATGTTATTCTCCACAGTAAGCTTTGATGTGGCATCTTATCAAATGTCTTCTGGAAATCCAAGTATAGTGTGTATGCTGGCTTCCCTTAATCCACAGTGCATGTCACTCATAGAGACATACAGCACGGAAACCGATTCTTCACTCCAACCAGCCCATGTTGCACATAATCCTGAACTAAACTAGTCCCACCTGCCTACTCCTGTTTCATATCCCTCCAAACCTTTCCTATTCATATACTTATCCAAATGTCTTTTAAACGTTGTAATTGTACCCATGTCCACCATTTCCTGAGGAAGGTCATTCCACACGCGAACCACCATCTATGTTAAACATTTGCCTCTCATCGAATTTTAAATCTCACCTTACAAATGTGCCCTCTAGTCTTGAAATCCCCCATCCTAGGGAAAGGTCAACTACCATTAACTCAGTATATACCTCTTATTATTTTATAAACTTTTATTAGGTTGCTTCTTAATCTCCTCCACTCCAGTGGAAAATGTCCCAACCTTCCTTTATCAAACCTTACATACTTGGAAACATCCTGGTAACTTGCTTAAACGTGATTTCTGACTATGTTATGTTTTTCAAAGGGCCCAGCTATAACCTCTTTAATAATCAATTCTTCCCCATTAAAGACATCAAGTTAACTAGCCTATAGTTCCTGTTTTCTGCCTTCCTTCCTTCTTGAACAGTGGGGTTACATTTGCTACTTCCTAGTCTGATGACTTTTCCTGAATCTAGGCAGTTTTGTACAATGAACACTAATTAATCTGTAATCTCATTAGCAACATCTCTCTGGTAAAATCCATTTGGACCCGGAAACTTGTCAGTCCATAGTTCCATAAGATTTATAGCTACTAATGGAATCTTTTTGTCTCCTCTGTAGTGAAGACAGAAGCAAAATACTCTGACTGGCAGACATGAACAAAGGGAATTCTGGCGGATTTGGGTTTGACCTAGTACCGAAGTGGTTTGGTCTATTGAGAGATGTAGTTTGTGTTCTGTGACACTTCCCCTGCTGTTATCATTGTGAGTCAGTTCTCTGGAGTTGATTATTCTTACATTGAATCACAGAACATTTTGCAGTAATGGCTGTTTCAGTTGGTACAATTTGGCTATTGTCAGCTTTTCTCGATTCTGAGCCATTAAGTGTTGCGCCCAGGTTAGAAGTGTGATCATTTTTGGGTCAGATTGTCAATCTTTCCATTTCTGAGCTAAGAACTACTTCATTGGATTGTTTCAGTTTCTGGGGTTCTTCTGCGTTTTCAGTGTGCTATAAATTGTCTGGTTTTGAGAAATATAGATGGACTTTGATGCCAAAGACACAAATCAATAGAGGGGGCATAACCATGGTGATAAAGTATTGAAACAAGCATTTGGGTTATTTGCATTTATAATAAGAGGAATAAAGTATTTAGCAAAGAGATTAGGCCAGAACTTGAAAATTGCTGGTTAGGAACCGGGGACTGAAATGGGCTTCACAGGTAGATACAGTGGCTATAAAATTAGGTCCAAGGCAAGGAATACTGTGGTGAGTAAGTCCCACCTCCTGACTCCCCAGAATCTGCCCTTCAGAAACAAAACACAAGTCATTTTGTTTTATTTTTTCTACCCTCTTCTCTGTTGCTCAAAAGCAACTATTGAAATAGGACTAAGTGTGTATTTGTGAATCTGGCTTAATCATCTTTCCAAGCTGGATAACTGGCAAGTGAGCCTTTCACCCCCCAATATATGAAGTTATCCTACACACATGAATTAAACAGGATATGCTATTTTCTTGCTGTTGCCTCAGTCATAGAGTCATAGAGACAGAGAGATGTACAGCATGGAAACAGACCCTTCGATCTAACTTGTCCATGCCGACCGATATCCCAACCCAATCTAGTCCCACCTGCCAACACCTGCCCATATCCCTCCAAAATCTTCGTATTCATATACCCATCCAGATGCCTCTTGAATATTGCAATTGTACCAGCCTCCACCACTTTCTCTGGCAGCTCATTCCATACACGTACCACCCTCTGCGTGAAAAAGTTGCCACTTATGTCCCTTTTATATCTTTCCCCTCTCACCCTAAACCTATGCCTTCTAGTTCTGGACTCTCCCACCCCAGGGAAAAGACTTTGTCTATTTATCCTATCCATGCCCTTCATGATTTTATAAACCTCTATAAGGTCACCCCTCACCCTCCAATGCTCCAGGGGAAACAGCCCTCATAGTCTCTCCCCATAGCTCAAATCCTCCAACCCTGGCAACATCGTTGTAAATCTTTTCTGAACCCTTTCAAGTTTCACAACATCTTTCCGATAGGAGAGAGACCAGAATTGCACGCAATATTCCAACAGTGGCCTAACCAATGTCCTGTACAGCCGCAACATGACCTCCCAATTACTCTGACCAACAAAGGAAAGCATACCAAATATCTTTTTCACTATCCTATTTATTTCGATTAAAAATTGTAATTTCTGTGCAGCTGGCTTGTTTCTTGCACATGGGTTTCCTGAAACTTTTCCAAGTCTGCAGTCATTTTTGGTTCATGTTTTACCTTTTTTTAAAAAAACTTTGTCCACTAAAGGTCTCAGGTACATCAATCAGATGATGTAAGTTAAAATTTGTCAGTCTATTTACCACTTTTTTTATAGCGTGCTTTATAATACCATCAGCAATCCTTCTAATAGTCTTTGCTGATGTTTGAAAGTAGACTGGGCATTAATTGGCTAGGTTGGGTTTGTCCTGACTTTTATGGACAAGTTGAATCTGGCCAATTTTCCATGTTGCTGGGTAGCTGCAGATGTTGTAGCTATTCTGGAACAGTTTGGCTGGGGGCATGGCTAGAATGGGACACAAATCTTGAGTACAATTGTTGCAATGTTGCCAGGGCTCCTAGCTTTTGCATTCAGCCATGTTTTGATTTTACGTGGAGTGAAGACTGTGGACTGGCATTTGAGATACCGGGGTCCTCAGAAGGAGGTCATGATGGGTCATCCAGTCAACATTTCTGGCGGAAGGTAGTTACAAATCTTTTAGCCTGATCTTGTGCACTGATGGACTGGACTTCACCATTGTTGAGAATGGAGATGTATTTATGGAGCTTCCTATTAGAGTTAGTTGTTTAATTATCCACTACCATATGCGATTGGATGTGGCAGAACTACAGATTTTAGATCTGTCTCTTAGTTGTGGGATTGTTTAGCCCTGTCCATTACTTGCTGCTCATGGATTTAATATTTGGCAAGATGTTTTTGATAAAGTAGACCATAAAACTCTTCCCACTGGCTGTGGAACACTAACTAGGGGGAGGTCAGAGATCGAAAGGCATTAACAAAGTATTGTAATGGGAGGTGGGATTAAGCTCACTTGGAGATTGTCAAAATGCTTGACTTGAAACCTAGATGAGAGCTGATTCCATTAATAATTGTAAGAGGGAGCTGACCAGGTGCACAGAGATGATGAAGGCTCAGGGTGATGGATGAACAAGCATTGTGGGATGAAGCAGGATACTCCCAAAAAGAGAAATGAGGAACATTTGGCCTTATATTGTGCTGTAAGGTTCTCAACATAGCCCCTGAACTTTGCGTTTGCATTGCTGGTGACAGGCTATAGTTACAGCTTTCAACATCTCTGCTCCTTCTGCCTGTGCAGTTCTTTGATCATCAGGATAGACTCTGCTCCTGCAACTAGGCGAAAGTGAGGACTGCAGATGCTGGAGATTAGAGTTGAGAGTTCCTATAGAAGTTCCTGCTCCTGTAACTGCTGTGTCCCTCCTGCTGTCCTTCTAGAGAAATTTCATCTTGGCTCTTGTTTGATGTTTCATTCCTGTATCAAGCACTGTGCTTTGTGTTCCATTCCATTCAGCTTTGTTCTTCTCACTTAGAGATTCTAACAACCCATTGGTATGATGAATTCAATAGGTAAAGGAATGTATACCTGAGGGAACTTTTGATTGTTTGGAATTGCTTTCCTAGCCAAGGTGATCTGCCATATTTGCAGGGAGTAGGGGCATTTAGAATTCAGTGGAAAGATTCTAATGGTTGACACTGAAATCTCCATCAGTTAAGTCTTCCTGATTAGAATCTGTCCAGTTGAGCTACTGCAATAATTGGAGTTAACCCTGGAGAAGGGGAGTCATTCAGAATCATAGATTTATTAGCTGTGAGGTAGGACAATACTGGTCACTGCTGTAAAGATTAGCTGGTACAACTATGTTTTACTAAAGTTCATGACTGTGTGTGAGTAGGCCACTGTGTAATTGGATTGTCTGGGTATCTCATTGTGATTTTTTTAAAGGAAGTTAGGCTTGAAGTAAGATTTCCTTTTCCCAAATATCAGATGTGAACGAAACTTCCAAACATTTCGGAATTGATAGATTAGATTAGATTCCCTACAGTGTGGAAACAGGCCCTTCGTCTCAACTAGTCCCAACTAACCCTCCGAAGAGTAACCCGCCCCCAAACCCATTTCTCTCTGACTAATGCACCGAACAGTATGGGCTATTTACCACGGCCAGTTCATCTAACCTGCACATCTTTGGACTGTGAGAGGAAACCCACGCAGACACTGGGAGAATGTGCAAACTCCACACAGACAGTTGTCCGAGGCTGGAATCGAACCTGGGACTCTGGTGCTGTGAGGCAACAGTGCTAATCACTGAGCCACTGTGCTGCCCCAAGATTTCAAGCTGGGTCTCCAGAACAATAGTTGAGCTTCTGGATTAAAGGTCTAGTGATAATACCACTAGGCCACTGGTTCCCCAGTTAATTCCTGATGAAGGGCTCTTGCCTGAAATGTTGATTCTTCTCCTCGGATGCTGCCTGACTGGCTGCGTTTTCCAGAACCATTCTCTCAACATGTAAGAAAGGATCAGTAGAAACCTGGGAATGATTTACATCCCGGTTAGTCTGAATGTGTCTGTGGTAACTGTTAACCTGAACTCCATTTTAACCAAGACAGAGACCAAGTATAATCTAACAAAGGGCATTGTAGTAATATAGGCAAAAGGGTGTGTACCCTCCTGTGGGTGTTGCAGTAATGTAGGCCCGGGTGTAGATACCCTCCTGGGTATTGCTGTAATGTAATCCAGGGGGAGCTACCTCTGGGATGTAGTTGTAATGTACAGTAATTGGTACAGTAATTGGAGTGCAGTTACTCTGGGGTATTGAGGGGTCACTGCTGTAGTATAATCCTGGGTGTCGATGTCCTTGAGTTTGTATAATCCATCTATGTATGCACCTTTGAAAAGCTGCACAGATCTTTTGCAAGAACGATCCTTTTGTCTGTACAGCTGAATGGCACCAGTTGGTGAGCAAAGGATAGCAGTTAGCTGAGGTGAGTTTGGCTGACTGTTAGTTGAAAAGATGAGAAAGTGACAATCAGAGACAGTGCAATGGGTGGCTTTCTTTCAAGGTGTCTTTGTGTTGCTGAGGGTTTTAATCCTGTATCAGACAGGTTCAAACATAGCAAGGGAAGGGTGAGCATCGATTGAAGAGATCATAAATTGGGATTCTGAGAGGAATTGGGGACAGAGTAAAGCCTTCTGCACAGTGTCCATGGGTTACTCTTCAGAGGGTTGGTGTGGACTGGTTGGGCTGAAGGGCCTGTTTCCACACTGTAGGGAATCTAATCTTAAAAAAGACTCTCCCAGGAAAGGGACAGCATATGGTTAACACAGAGTAAAGCTCCCTCTACTTTTTTGAACTGAAAGTAAAGTGTTTTTACACTGTCCCCATCAAATATTCCTTGAACAATACAGTGTTTTGATTACTGGCTGAAGAAAGATGTTATGGGGCTTGGTCTGAAGTGACACAGTCAATTTTTGAACTGATCCTTGATTTTAAGGGGGTGTCTGTGACTTAGTATTCTGGTGAAGCAATGCTATTTATATGTGTATTATATCCAATATATTGCTGGATGACAACTCACTGCTGAACAGCTCACTGTAAGGTTAGATTGGAGAGGGCAAACAAATAGTGCGTTTCTAAGTTGTTTAATATTTATAGGGCTTGAAGAAGGAACTTGGTTATGTAATGGAAAGCATTGGTATGATGGGCTGCTCCCTGAGACAATGGGCTCAGTCTCTTGCGAAGGGGCTGCTAACAGTGAGAGCCTGTGCTGTGTTGAGGCTGTGGTTTCTATGGTTTTCCTTTCCTGCAGCAGTCGCCTAGGTTCAAACTTGTTCTGGTTGTTGTCGGGTAAATTCCTGCTGAAAGCCATGCTCACAATAGGAAGGGTCCACCTTTCTGCTGTGTGTGGTGAGCTGACATAGGCTGGTGACGGGCCACTAGATTTGTCTGAGTTTCCAAAATTGGTGAGGGAAATCAGCAGGGCTTCGAGCTTCTGCTCTCCATACAGGAGCACCTGCTGGGCTGTGTCTTTGAAAACGTACAAACTGGAACAGTCGTTCAATTCACACCTGAACTGTGGCTGTTTAACTCTGCTGCAGGCTGGTGATTCACTTCAATGGCTGTAACCCAGTGACAGTTGTGGCCTCCAGGTGCTGTGCAGGAGATGATATCAGTCTGAAATTCCTCCGCAGCAGACGACTATAAAAGGAGCCAGATTTCTTTAGAGCAACAAGCAAAGTGAGAGCAGTCTCAGACTGACAGCTCTCTCAATCTCCAGACTGAGTGTAGAGACTGGTTGCTACTGTTGGCACATATTGGTTCTTACAGTCTCCTTTCTGTGGGTGGTCTGTTTCTCTTGGAGTAGGGTGGCATAGCCTGCTTTATTGGACTTGTACAGAATACAAAGGCTGGCTTTTAGTGGTTACCTGGTTGGGTGGGTGATAGTTGAGAACCGTATAGAGTGTAATTCGATGTCTTGTCTTGCTCTTTTTTGCAGATAAACTCGTCCATGAATTCGGTCAGCAGTACGGAGGATGTGAAACCACCTTTGGGAATTAATGGTGTGCTTAAGATATCACCTCATTCCTCAAACTGTCCACTTTCTCTAACCAAACACATCTGCGCCATCTGTGGGGACAGGTCTTCAGGTATGTGTGGTCTCACTGGTCACTGAAGTCCCTTTGTTCTGTGCCTTTACACTTCCTCCATTCATTCGTTGGATTAGGCTCAGACTGACCAAACTGAGCCTCTCTCGGCCTATTTCTCTGTTAAATCCTGGGGTAGTGAAGTGCACCCAGTAGGTGGGGTGAGCCGGCGAAGGGGGGGGGGGGGGGGAGCTGCAGTGTATGGGGTGGGCTGCCCTGCTGTAGAATGCAACCCCAGGATGGTGCTGTAATATTGGGCAGTCAGATTCTTAACACTGCGTAATGGGGTCGCTGACACTGGTTGTTTTTGATGTTTAAATTGTGCAAACACCCAACTACAAAATGCAGGATTTTGCAATTTTTTTCTTTCCCCACAGGCAAACATTATGGTGTTTACAGCTGTGAAGGTTGTAAAGGATTCTTCAAACGCACGGTGCGCAAAGACCTTACCTACACTTGCCGTGACAACAAGGACTGTATCATTGACAAGCGCCAGCGTAACCGGTGCCAGTACTGCCGCTACCAGAAGTGTCTTGCCATGGGGATGAAGCGGGAAGGTATGGGCGCAGACTTCAGAGGTGTGTCTAGTTAGGGTTAAGGCACGTGCAGGGCTCGCTCTGCGGAGGCTCTTGGTGACGTGCAGCTTTATTACAGGATAATCCACACTGACATCACACACACTGCCCCAAAGTGCTATCTCATCTATTGGTTTAGTACAACTCATTATGCACTTGGGCTGATCCCTAACTCTGGCACTGTTCAACTCTGGGAGGTGAGTTATGTATAAAAATAAGACATTGATAGTTTCCTCATTCCACAGATGCCAAAAGCTCACTGGTACCTCTACCACAGAGAGGGTTCACAAGCTGATTGTGGCCTCAGTGGACAGTTGGTATCGGAGCTCAGCTCGAATTGTTCTTGCCCACCATCCAGGAGGGATCACTGGTCAGTGATCTGGGTCAAGAAGCTTGGTTGCTTTCCCCTCTCTCGCAGAGGGGCCACTGAGAAGAGATGTGCTGATGTGAATACTGCCCCAAATGAGATCAGCTAAACTCCCTGCCACTTGTGAATGGAATAGGGACCTTTCTGTCCTCTGGGGGGGACTTGTGTTGTCCCTAAGTATGTTGGGGGTGGGCAGGGTTTGGTCAGAATGGCTAGGTGCCAATCTCAACTGAAGCAGGGCGTTTGGCGACACTGGAGGGCAGGGGCTGGTAGTGTCACTTCCTGGCAGGTGGGTGGGTAGGGGCTGAACATTGCATTGGAGTAGTGGAAGCTCGGTGCTATCCTTCACAAGGGACATTACCCACTCGATCATTTATTTGTTCCTTTGCTGCTTAAAATGGTTAAGTATCTTACAGACTGGCCCTGTTTTATCAAAGATTAAATGCTGTCCTTGAACCCTCAGCCCTTGCAATGTTTATCACAGGGAAGGTTCCTATCTATTTGCAGGAACTGAGCGTATCAATATATGGGCCACTTTCCAAGGGTCATTACAGCTCACCCACAGGGTATTCCTTAGGGATACCCTATTGCACATGGGACAGTGTACATTCTGACAACTGTATATCCCCACATCATAGAGGTGTGCTCTTTAGCATTGTCCCAAAACCTGGTGGCCTTATTCAGAGTGGAAACCTTGAAGGAAAATTTCCCAAATTTCACGAAAGTAAAATCTTGTTGAATCACTCAGCAAGTCAGAAGTTTCACGGAATCCTGCTGCTGTTTGGAGTCCAGGGTGGTGGGGTCAGCTAGCACTGGCACTCTGTTTCCCATGCATCCCTTGTGTGGTTTGCTGACAGTGAACACATTCGGTAATCCAGCTGCTGTTCCCATCGCTGATGCACGGGCATGCTCCGGTACCAATAATGGAGGTGTCACTATTAAAGGTGAACACTGAGATTGTTTGTAATCATAATCCAGTCAAAATTTCTTGCAGTGGATTGAAGTTACTCAATTTAAAGGATGTGTCTTCAAAATCTGATTCATTGTTTGTTAACCCCTTGATTTCTGCTAAAATGCTAATTGCAAAGATGAGAAGTGATTGTAGGTTTTAGACTGAATGAAAGATCATTGCTCAGTTTCTATCATTGCCCATCTCTGCCCTGTGTAACGTGACACTAACTGCTTTCTGTCTGAATGGCCTCACCAATCCTTGGCCCTGCTAGGGAGACCCTGTACTGCTTTTTAATCAATGGACTGAGTGGGTGGGAGGGCTGGGGACGTTGGAGCGTGGTGTGGGTTTGTGGGTGGGGGTGTTTGGGGGGTGGGCTTGGAATTGGGGGGGTGGGATGGAATGGTGGGGATGGTGTGGTGGAAGGAAAGGAACAGAGGGGTCAGGGTTATGGGGAAATTAGTGGGAGATCTGTGCTTGGGAGGGATCAGTTACAGGGTCATTGTGGGGGAAGGTACAGCCTCAGATTTGGGATAATAGACCCCGGAGGGATGGGGCAGGGCAGGTGAGTCTGAGGAGGGGGAAATGGTATGTTCAGAGGGGTTAATGCAGTGGATGATGAGGGGCTGAGAGGGGACAGTGCAGTAGGGAGCAGTCCAGTGGAGGCAGTGTGTGTGATGGTGGGCTCTGGTAGAGTTTCTGAGTGTGTTGTGCAGAGGACCTGTCGTTGGCTGTTAATGATGGAGGTGCAGCTGGAATGTGATGTTTGTTTTGTTATCGGTGAAGCAGGCAGACTGCATCAAAGCAACAGCTGAGTTCCTGTGACGCTGTGCCCTGTGCTAACCAAAGCGTACTGGTCTTCAACACAGAAGACATCCAGCAAGGGGGCAGTGGGGGTGAAGGTATTAGGGCTGTACAATTTGGGGTGTGGTGGGGACAGTAGGAAGTCATTGAGGAAATCTCCTGCAGAGAGGTCAGTAATCTGCCTACAAATGGAGTCTGTTGAAGGCAGCCTGTTGTGTGAAACTGTGCTGATTACAGTCTCTGGTTGTAACCTGTATGCAGTAAATAGGCAAGCCTCGTAACTGTTTCTAAACACCTCATGTAAAGTCAGTCGTTTTGAAAAGAAGTGATTGATTGTTTTGTATTTTCTTTGTGTGGGAGGCATATTGCCGAAATCATGAGGAGACTCTTGCTGTTCTTAGTTTGATTAGATAACAGAAGTGTTAATGTCCTCAGTTACAGGAAGAGGTAAAAGAGCTTCCATTCAATGCCAGGTCATGAAAACGTAGGGAAGATGTTTGTCATACAAGATGGGATAGCAGAGGAGAATGATGCTCTTCATTTTGTTTTCTCTATCAATCGTTTCATTTTGACAACCTCCTTCAGACCATCTGAATCTTTGTTCCTTGCATATTAACTTGTACCAGATCCCATTCTCACAACACCCTGTGCACACTGACCCATACTGGCTCCTCATCAATCATGGCCTTCCAGTTAAAATTCTCATTCTTGTTTTCACATCCCTTCTCCGACAATAAAATTTTCTCTAGCCCTGACACCTCTCCAAGATCTTTGTGCTGCTTTAATTCTGACCCTACTTTGTCACTCCATCCCAGGCTCTGGAATTTTTTTCCCTAAACCCGACCCTCTCTCCTCACTTCACTCCTCTCCGATTTCCTGGAGAAATACCTCTTTGACCAAGCCTTTGGTCATCTCTTGCAAGTATCTCCTTATGTGGCCCCATGTTAAATTGTTCTGTGATTGACACTCCTGTGAAATGCTCTGTGATGTTTCACTGTTAAAATTGTTCACTTTGTTCACTTACGGGTGGCCTGGTGGCTCAGTGGTTAGCACGGTTTCCTCCCACACTCCAAAGATGTGCAGGTCAGGTGAATTGGCCATGTTAAATTGCTCATAGTGTTAGGTGCATTAGTCAGGGGGTGGGTGGGTTGCTCATCGGAGGGTCTGTTTCCACTCTGTGGGGAATCGAATCTGAATTATGCTGAAAGCTTTAAAGAGTAGGAGCACCTGAATAGCAAACAATATAAACAAAGGATGTATTTTTAAATTAAGCCATGCTGTTTTTTAATTAATGTTAATTAACTACACAATAGGCTTTAATATGGAGCAACTTGGCCATTGAGAGGATCCAATAACACTTGTTTTAATCAGTTTGGTCTGGTGGCTATGCTGTAGCTATATGGAGTGTGTTTGTTGAGAAATAGCATTCAGAGCTCCAATTTGCTACCAATAATATGCTATTAATAATCATTGGGAAGGGAACAAAAGTGGGCCATCGATCCTGCTGCACCATTTAATTTGATCACTGCAGACTGAACGTTTCAATGCCTTTTACCCACTCCATCCCGAAACCCTTTATGCCATGGGTAATCAAAAAATGTCTCAACCGCTACATTAAATATACTTAAAGACCAAGCTTCCATAGCCTACTGGCAGTCAGAATTCCAAAGATTCACCATTCTCTGAGTAAAAATGTTTGTCCTCATCTTGGTCCTGAATACCACCCTCATATTTTTAAATTGTGCCCCTGGTTCAAGACTCCCCACCCATCTTACCTGCAGCTACTCTGTCTATTGTAAGTTTCACTGAGATCAACTGTCACTCCTTGGAAACACAGAATGTACATGCCCAGTTTGCCCAATCTTTTTTCCTCAGACTTATTACTATTTCTGGCCACTTTATAAATCTTTTCTTTCAATCTTCTACAATCCTTAAATTCTTTGTCAGCAACGGTTGATTAACCTTTTTTGAGTTTTTGCACTTGAAGGAATTGCTTTAAGCAAAACTGCAACAGTTTTTTAAAGACTGCTGATGTAGATTCCACTGTCCATGTACAATCTTGCTATTTAATGTATTTTCCTAATCCAGATAAGCCAACTTGGGCCTCATGCTTTCATAATTTCCCTTGTTCAAGTTTAACACCTTTGCTTCGAAGTTAAATAGCTCGCTGTCAAACATAAATGTAGAATTCTATCATATTGTGGTCAGTCATCTCTAAAGGTTCTTTTAAAGATTGTTAATTAGCACTTTTCCATTACAAAATCCTGGATTTAAAATAGCCTGTCCTGTAGTTGACTCAACATAATCATTACAAACATGTTCTAGATACGGGTCCTCCACAGTTGTAGTTGTTTACCTGGTATGAAGGTTGAAGTCACCCATGATAACTGCATTGCACATGCTGCATGCCTCTCTTACTTGATGCCATGTCCCACATTATCACTACTGCTTGGTGACTTGTAATAACTTCAACTTAGGTCTGTTTCCTCCTGCTGCTTATGAATTACATCTAAAGAGACTCCACCCAATGTTCTTCCAATTTGAGATCCTCCCTCACTAGCGTACCAATCCCATCCCTTATCAGTGCAACTCCACCTCCTTTTCCTGCGTGTCTGTCCTTTCTAAACCATTGCACATTCTTGAATATTAATTACCCAGTTCTGGTCACCATGCAGCCATTTTCTATAATTGCAATTATAACTCAATTATTTACTCTATTTATAACTTTACGCCACCTATATTATTACAAATTTTGCGTATTTTCGTGTAGAGTGCCATTAATTGTGTTGTCTTTGCATCATTCTGCATACTCGATGCTCTGTCCTTTAGCTTCTGTCTAGCTTTTCTACTTGCTGTACCGACTCAACTCCCTTTGTATCCAGGTTAGCCCTCAGCTTCCCATTTCTCCCAGCAAGTAAGTTTTCAGAAGCAGAAACTTGCCTATTTCCTTAATGAAGCCCTGTTGAACCTTCCTGTTGTTTCACCTGCATTGGCAGTCTGTGGTACGTCTTAATCTCTCCCTGTTCCGACTCAGTGCTTAGAGAATTACAGATTAATTTGTTTTCTTGATTCTAAGTCATACTGAAATCGATTTTGCATGGGGTACGCTATAGCCTTTTCCAACTTAGCGACTCTCCTAATCCTGTCGGTTCTCCTATTGTGGGTCTAACAGAAGAAAGTTTGGATTTGAAGCAAGAAAGAAAGCTGGGTGAGCCCGGATTCAGACTCCAACTCTTGACCTTGTGATTGAGAGTTGAACACACCAGCTAGTGAGCAACAATGGAATGTGGAGTGAAATTAATGGACAGAGGGAACAATGGGCCACAAACAATTCCCTGACAGTGCAGTGTAGCTGGAGTGTAACCAATCAGTTAGAGTTGCTTCTTCATGATACAAGGAGACTGATTGTGCATTAACTCTAATACTTTCAGGAGAAAGACCTGGACAACATCCAGACATGGTCTCGAAGACAGAATCCAACCATTGCCCCTTGACATTCAGTGGGATTACTATTGCTGAACCCTTCCACTCGAAACTTTCTGGGGGTTACCATGATTAAGACTAAACTGGGCCACACTTTAAATAGAGCAGGTCAGAAGCTGACAATTCTGCAATCAGCAAACAAACCAGAGCTTCCTGATGTAAAAAGAGATGAGGTTAAGATAAAGAAGAAAAAGTCTGCTCATGACAAGGGTTAGATAGAAAATATAATTGAGAACCAAGTTGAATACCGAAGATTCAGAAGAGAGGTTGAAAAGTGAGAAGGGGAAACAAAGCGGGGTTTTGAACAGGGACTGGGGGCAAACAGAACGGGGAGTCCCAAAGTGTTTGGTAGTCATCTAAGTGGTGAGTAGGTGGGAGAAGGAGTAGGTAGACCTGGGGGTTAAAGACTAGAAAGGGGATTTACACATTGTGAGAGTGGTGTGGCTGTGGTGTTAAATCAGTAGTTTACATCAGTCTTTACTAGAAAAAGCAGTTACTTCCCAGGCCAGGGTAACAGGAGGAAAAATCTCAATCACTTGAAAGGATTTAACTTGTTAAGAGAGATCAACAATTGGCTGTTGGCACTTAAAACTGATAAGACATTAGGAACAGAGAAGATGCAGGATCACCAGGATCATGGCTGATCCGACATTCCTCATATCCACTTTCCCTGCCCTTTCCCCACTACTGTTGATGACCCTACTCATCAAGAATCTAACTACCTCAGCCTTAAATATGTAGATCTCCATGGCAAGGAATTCCAGAGACTTTCAACTCTCTGAGACAGAATTTCTCCTCAACTCAGTCTTTATTCTGAGACTGTGCCCCGGCTCCTCTTCATAATGTTATGTCCTGGGATATTGTACCCACACGAGGGGACAAACTGGGATATTGTACCCACACGAGGGGACAAACTGGGATATTGTACCCACACGAGGGGACAAACTGGGATATTGTACCCACACGAGGGGACAAACTGGGATATTGTACCCACACGAGGGGACAAACTGGGATATTGTACCCACACGAGGGGACAAACTGGGATATTGTACCCACACGAGGGGACAAACTGGGATATTGTACCCACACGAGGGGACAAACTGGGATGTTGATTTCGTCTCTAATCTGAAAGCTGGCAGTGCTGAACCAGAAAGTCAGCTGAGAGTTTTGTGCTGAGCTCCATGGAGGGAGTAGAGTTCTCCCAGCTCATGCACAGCTGAAACTTGAGTAACTGGTATGTTAGATTTGCTGCCAATATATTCTGGAATATCAATATAAATAGTTATTTGTGAGCATTGGTGAGGCCACACCTAAATGAGTGTGAAACAAAAACTGAAATTGCTGGTAAACCTCAGCAGGTCTTGTGGAGGGAGAGCAGAGTTAACATTTTGGGTCCAGTGAACCTTCTTCAGAATATTCTGATTTCTGGCATCTGCAACTTTTTTGGGTTTTTGCCCAGAAGAATGTGTACGGTTTGGGTTTCATTTTTCTCCTCCCCCACTTTGGTTCCTCCTCTGCTCCCCTTCAATTTGCATCCCTCCCACTGAAAGCAGTTTCCCCTATATTCTCGAACGGAGCTCTTCACGTTTGTGGTGACCTTGATTAGCTGTGCTCTAAGGAGAACAATCACAACTTCTCCAGACCCTTCACAGGAGGGCAGACCCTCAGCCCTGGAGCCAATCAGTAAATCTCCTCGAGATCCTTCCTTCCTCAAAACTCTGTTGTATCAAGTTGGCCCAACTCCCAACTAGGATACAAACAGTGAATTCCGAAGGATTTAATGCATCGTCCTTGAGTTCATATTTTGTTCTCTATGAAGCCAAATATCCTGTATATATTTTTTAAAATGGATTTCATATTCTGTCTTTTGTTTCTGAATTCTCATGTGCCTCTGTTCCTGCATTCCTCGATGAATGAGTTGTTGAATATGACTGGCTGTCTGTTAAATGAAGAGACCTGAAATGAAACATTGCATTTTCCTAAGGGCAGAGGTTGTAATTGCCGCCTCCTTCCTGTACACCCCCCGGGGGCAGGCTAACATCTCCGCAGCAACAGGATGAGCATCAGCTGTAAGCTCCTGTGGTCAGTGAGGTAAGAGCTATCTCCTGATCGGAGTCTTGTTATTGAAGCTGGAGACTCTGTGCTGCCATTGCAGTTGAACATGTTCACCGGAGGGAGCCCAGCAACAGGAGAACACCTGGCACCTTCAAGGGGAGAATGGGGGAAAGGTGTGTCTGAAACAAATGCTTTAAAATAAACTCAGCAGCAGCAGCCTGGGGAACAGGTAATAGAAGTGTTCCTGAATTGCTGTATAAGATATTTTCACTATTGTGAGGTTTTTACATGAACTAGGCCCACAACAGTTATCCCCTTTCTCACCTTCAGCGGTCCAGGAAGAGAGACAGCGAGGTAAGGACAGGAACGAGAATGAGGTGGAGTCAACAAGCAGTGCCAATGAGGACATGCCAGTGGAGAAGATAGTGGAGGCTGAGCTGGCCGTCGAACCCAAGACTGAGACTTACATAGACTCCAGCCTCGGCATGGCCAGCAGCTCAGTGAGTATGCTCAGCACACTCCACATGCCAGTAAATTGCAGTATCTCCACAGCTATTAATTAATCAGCGATGATCCTCTGACAGTGCAGCACTCCCTCAGCACTGACCCTCTGACATTGAGGAACTCCCTCAGTACTGACCCTCCGACAGTGCGGCACTCCCTCAGTGCTAACCTTCTGACAGTGCCCACTCCCTCAGCGCTGACCCTACGACAGTGCGGAACTCCCTCAGCACTGACACTCTGACAATGAGGAACTCCTTCAGTACTGACCTTCCAACAGTGCGGCACTCCCTTAATGCTGACCCTCCGACGGTGCAGCACTCCCTCAGCACTGACCCTCCGACCGTGAGGCACTCCCTCAGTACTGACCCTCCTACAGTGCGGCACTCCCTCAGCACTGACCCTCCGACCGTGAGGAACTCCCTCAGCGCTGACCCTCCGACAGTGCAGCGCTCCCTCAGCGCTGACCCTCCGACAGTGCAGCGCTCCCTCGGCGCTGACCCTCCGACATGTTGGTCAGAATTATAGAGGTGTACAGTGCAGAAAAAGGCCCTTCAAACATCAAGTCGGCATAGGTCAAAAACTAGGCTTGTTGCTGTACATTAGGTGTGAAATAAAACATCACATGTCCCAGATGGTGAAGATTTTGAGGAGTTGTCTGGGATGGCCTGGTTGACGTTTGTCCCTCAGTCATATTTGCTGAAGCAGTAGGGCTTGCCCATTTCATGTTCTGTATTATGGTGCTTGCTATGGCCTGTTGGCTGCTACTTTTTCTCACATTATTGCAGTGAACTAGCTGTGACTCAAATGTTTGGGCGATGATCTAATCAAGTTTTTGAAAATTAAACAGTATCACTGTTTACCTTTTGTGAGTAAGACTTCAATAAGGACCCACTAAATGTGAGCTGGACAGTTTATGATGATGTCAGCAAGCACTTCCCCACATGAAGGGAACTTTGGAATTCTGTTCCCCAAAAAACCATGGAACCAGTCATTTGGAGCTAATGGGATGGGTTGGGTTCTTGTTGAGTAAGAGCATTAATGATTCTGTAACCCTTTGGGTCAATGGAATTAAGGTTCTGACCAGCTGTGATCGCATTCAGTGATGGAACAGCATGAGGGGGACAGTGCGGCACTCCCTCAGCACTGACCCTCCGACAATATTTGACCCTCCCAGATCAATATTTGATTGTAAGATCTGAAATGTCTGATAGATAGCAAGTTTGTTTCTTGGAATAAGATTTCATTTTTGTGCATCTTGGCTCCTGTGGATGGAAGGATTCCTGGTGTAGAGAGATTGATTGTAATCTTCCCCTTCCTGTTTCTGTGCCAGCCAAATGACCCAGTCACCAACATCTGCCAAGCAGCTGACAAGCAACTCTTCACACTTGTTGAGTGGGCTAAGAGGATCCCACATTTCTCCGAGCTCCCTCTGGATGACCAGGTTATCCTTTTGCGGGCAGGTAATCAACGTGTGTTTTATTTACTGCTACCTTGTAACTCAGCAAATGTACCAGCCGGTGTTAGACCCTCAGCTTGTAGCCCTGATCTGGGTGCACCAGTTCCTGCTTTGTTCCCCCATGTTGTGCTATTCATTGTGAGTTGTCTTTTGGCTCTCCCCAGCTTTTAGGATTATCCAGTTTTGAGTGCAGCTGTCTGGCTTACCTATCATTGTTGAATCCCTCTCTATCCACATTCAGAGTAATAACTTAAGCTAAAGTTAACCAACCCACAAATGTTCTGACCATAACAACAGATCAGAGCCTGCTAACTCTGTGGTGACTAACTCACCACCTGACTCCCCAGAGGCTGTCCACCATCTACAAGGCACAAGGCAGAAGTGTGAGGGAATACTCCACACTTGCCTGGATGAGTGTGGCTCCGACAATACTTAAGAAACTCAACACCATCCAGGATTAAGCAGCCCACTTGATTCTGAGCTCAGTACCCTACTTGAGGAGTTTTTGTTGATGCACTCTCTGTGAGGTTCCTTTGGCTTCATCACAATGTTTAAAATTTGACATTCTGGTATTCCATCACCAAGTTGCCCTTTATTTACACATCAACTGTCTTTGACTCTGGTACCGCCTCTTCATAGTGTTAGTGTCAGAGTGCCAGGACTCCCTACTTGTGGTTATTAATATCGTCCAATCAATCAGAGAATTCAAATCTTGAGATCCAACTGGCTGACTGTGTTACTACAGGAAGTGTTGTCCTACTACTGAGTGAGAATTGTCACCGTTGACATTGGCAGGCAGCAATGGACAGCTTTTACCTGCTGCTTCTTCAAGGCCACTCGAGCAGGGACATGTCAAAAGGATGCTTCCTCTTGTAAGGGAATCTAGAACTAAGGGCCATAGTCTAAAACTAAAATGGCACCCACTCAAAACAATGATGAGGAAACATCTTCCTCTCGGAGGGATGTGTCTTTGGGATTCCCTTTCTCAAAAGGCAGTGGATGCAGAATCTTCAAATATTTTTCAGGCAGAGATCAATAGATTCTTGATGGCCATGGGGATAAAAGATTATTGAGGGTATGCAGGAATGTAGAGTGAGATTAAAATCAATCAACTGGGATTTTATTGAGCAGGTTCAGAGGGTGGAGTGGCCTGCTTGTATATTGAGTCTGGCTTCTGTCTCACTGATGCACATGTGTTTGTGTCTCAGGTTGGAATGAACTGCTGATTGCTTCGTTCTCTCATCGTTCCATCACTGTAAAAGATGGCATTCTGTTGGCAACCGGTCTCCATGTGCACAGGAACAGTGCACACAGCGCTGGGGTGGGAGCCATCTTCGACAGGTCAGCTGCTTTGGTCCCTGACTAATGGAAGGGGGGGAGGGGGGGGTTTGGGTGGGGAAGGTGCTTCAAACAGCCCTGGAAGAACAGGGAGCACCCTGCAAGGCGGCTGTGGCTAAATGGGGGGTTTTAAAATGATCTACTGCATCTGGATCTGGATCTGAATGTGGTGTGAACTTGAGCTGGGTGTAGGGCAGGTTGGGGGAGTTGGGAGAACAGCAGTGTCGAACCTGATGTTAGGAAGCTGTGAACATTGGTTTGAATGTGAATTTAGGATAATCAGGTTAGATTGTTATTTAAAGTAATCCTAGGAATTCCAAGACCTGTTTTATTCTGAATCATTTAATCTTTTCCAGAGTTCTGACGGAACTTGTGTCTAAAATGCGCGATATGCAGATGGACAAGACGGAGCTGGGCTGTTTGCGAGCGATTGTTCTCTTTAATCCAGGTATGCAGGGTACATACTTGCTTATTTCCAACCCGGTGTCATTACCCCTGTCCATGGGAGCTTGTCTGTGCACCTGTTGTTAAACCTCCCAATGCTGAACGCTCTCACTCTCAGGAAATGATCACCCTTCCCAATGAGGCAGATATCAAGTCCCTAGCTGTTTCCTCAGAGGGGGGGGGGGGGTCTGTGCGATCACAGAGCACAGTTTTGAGGTAGAACAGGGGACTGATCCCGGGCATATTATCCATTTAAAGAACATTAATTGAAATGGATGATCTGGTCAGTATCACGTTGCCCGTTGTAGGATTGTGCAGTGTACAAATTGGTTGCTGTATTTCCTATCATGGTACTGTCGTTGCAAGAGCAGAGTTGGCTGTGAATCCTGTGATGAGTAACACACTTCCTGACTTCCTAAAGTCTGTTCACCATCTACAAGTCACAAGCATGAATGATGGAGATGTGGAATTCAAAACACAAATAGGCTTGGAAAAGTATTGCTGTTCCTTTGGTGTCACAGGGTCAAAATGCAAGAACTCCCTCCCTCATGTTCCAAGGTCAGCAGCTGGACTATAGAATGAGTTCCTTGACTGGGGCTGTTGAACTCTGGCTGATGTAGAGGGTGAGTGTTAGAGACACATACAGTCAGACAGCAGATTGTCAGAGACAGGACTCGAGGCAAGGACTGTTCACGTGTAAGTGAAGGGTGACTTGGTGACAGTATACTGACCTCTGGAGTTATTTCAATGACGTTGTGAGTCTGACTGCAACGGTTCAAGATGTCACAAACCCTTAACATTGTTACTAAAGCCAATTGTCGTCACTATTTTCCAGTTGTCCTTTTTTTTTAAAGTAATTTACTGATTTGTCTCATAGTTTAATCAGTGTTACTTCCCTTTCTCATTAAATCAGGAATTAACCTTGAATATGTTTGAAAGTTGTCCCCACTTTGAAACCTTGGGTTACTCCTACCAGATTTCCCTTGAATGAGTTGATATCATTCAGTTTTATTATAGTTAATAATGTCACACAGTGATATGAATTTACCTGGCAGGATTTTAACTGGCTAAAGGGTCTACAAGCAGGATAGTGCAGCTACAATTTGAACTGAGTGCTCTCAGTACTTTGAGATCTACTGATCTCACAGGACTTTGGAGCGAGATGGAACTACATCTTTCATTCTCCAACATTTACAGTGCAGCAGTGAGGGAGTAAACAGTTAACATCGTGTGCAATTCTCTGTTCCATGTAGATGCAAAAGGCCTGTCCAATCCCGGGGAGGTGGAGGCTCTCCGTGAGAAAGTGTACGCCTCTCTGGAAGGATACTGCAAACAGAAATACCCAGAGCAACCTGGCAGGTCAGTGCCCAGAGAACAACACTCAGGCCATTGTAGGCAGAGAGCTGGCTCAAGGGGAGACAGTGGCCTCTTGGTCATCTTACTGCACTGGTCATCCAGAGACCCAGGTTACAGTTCTGGGGACATGAGAGTGAAACCCACTAGGGCAAATGGTGATGTTTAAACTCAGCAAAAATCTGCAATAAAAAGGAGGTGGGGGTGGGGGATGTAATAGTGACATGTGACCACTTGTAAATGTCCCAGAACAGGACAGCATAGAAACAGGCCCTGAGCACCACCAAGACTGCACCTACACATGACATCTGCCCACAACTAAACAGCTTTTGCTTCTCCACAGTCCGTATCCCTCTCTTCTCTCCCTGTTTATGTATCTGTCAAGATTGCTATTGCATTGCCCTCTACCACCACCTCTGGTAGCACATTCCAGGCACTTACCGTCCACTGTGTGGAATAAACAAACGGTCTCGCACACCTCGTTTAAACTTCACCCCTTTAATCTTAAGCCTAGGTCCCTAAGTCATTGGCATTTCTACCCTGGGAGAGAGACCCTGACTGTCCAATCTATCTGTGCCTGTTATAATTTAGTAAGCTGATATCAGGTCACCCCTCATCCACCCTCAAACCAAGCTTGTCCAATCTCTCCTTGTGGTTAATACCCTCCAACCCAGGGCAACATCATGGTAAACTGTTTCTATCCTCTCAGAGCCTCCACAACCATCTGGTCAGGTGGTGACAGAACTGTATACATTATTTCAAATGGGGACTAACTGAAGTTCTATACAACTGCAGAATGACTTTGCAGTTTTTATACACAAGATCCAAGCTGATGAAGCAGGCATGCCAAGTGCCCTCTTTACCACATTATCCACTTGTGTTATAACAACCCCATTAGGTTTAGTAACCTCATTTAAGAAAGTCTGCCAACCTTACCCAGTGTGGAAATCGTCATTTGATTCCAGACCCACAGCAATGAGGTTGATTCTTAGCTGTCCTCTGGGCATTTGGGGATGACAGTAAATGCTGAGCCAGCCGGAGACACACATCACAAAGAACACATCAGGAAAACTCAAGTAGATTGTGTAGGAATTATGTGGTTGCATCATTGCCACAATTTTATATTCAGTTTGGTTATCAATTCTTGAGGGTACAGTCCCACATACACTGACTCTCACTGGGGTATAGCTCCCACACACACTGACTCTCACTGGGGTATAGCTCCCACACACACTGACTCTCACTGGGGTATAGCTCCCACACACACTGACTCTCACTGGGGTACGACTCCCACACACACTGACTCTCACTGGGGTACAGCTCCCACACACACTGACTCTCACTGGGGTACGACTCCCACACACACTGACTCTCACTGGGGTATAGCTCCCACACACACTGACTCTCACTGGGGTACGACTCCCACACACACTGACTCTCACTGGGGTATAGCTCCCACACACACTGACTCTCACTGGGGCACACTCCCACCTGCTTCCTGGTATAAGCTCTCCCCAAGCAGAATTGGGTGCTGCTAGTCCTGTGTGTGACTGTCAGGCTGTGTCTGTGATGTTTTTGTTGGATGATGTGATGGTGTTCACTGGGACACTCTTTCCCCCCTGTTCTCATGCAGGTTTGCTAAGCTCCTCCTCCGCCTGCCAGCCCTTCGCTCTATTGGACTGAAGTGTCTCGAACATCTGTTCTTCTTCAAGCTGATTGGGGACACCCCAATTGACACTTTCCTCATGGAGATGCTGGAAGCTCCTCATCAAATCACCTAACTCTGCAGTAGCTGTGGAAAAGATCGCTCCCCAGCACAGACTGCCATCCATTTCTTGGAGCTGATCTGAAGATCATTGGCCTCCTCTCTACATTTACAGCATCTCCCCAAAGCCCAATAATTATTAACTTTGTTGTGATCAGATGACAACGGAATACCTTTCTGTCCTGTTTATATCTACTCTGTCACTGGGTTCTGTGATGTATCACACCTTAAGATAGGTTGAGGTGTCTTTACATAAGTGTATGTGAGAATCACTCACCTTGAGAGTGCTCAAGGCTGCTTCACTCTCGCTCCCATCTCCTCTACTTGGTTTGTATGTGTGTGGTTAATGGTGACGGGTTTGTCCTGTCCATCTGAATTCGTCAACGCTGGAGGTTTGGACTCTGCAAAACAGAAACTTTCAGACAGTCTCTCTTCCTGATCTAAAACTTCCTCTGGCAGGTACTGTGTGTGAAACAAGAAGGGACTTGGCTTCCTGTTGTATTGTCCCACTTGCTGATTGTGTTGCAGCTGACTGAACTCCCTCAAGGTGGGCACTGATGCAACTCCTCAGAGAACCAGAGAGACCTGTCTTTCACATTCATGACGGTAACTCTTACACCTGGTCTACCAAATCGATTTTTAATGCAGTACGTCCAGTATTTGTTCATCGTTCTTTTATATGTTTCCTAGCAATAAGAGGTTTGATTTTATTGAAACCTCGGCAGGAGTGGCAGCTAATTGCACTTCTTTATATCACTCGACTTTGTATTGGTCATGCCAGCACTGCCGCAGTTGGAGAGATGCTGACTCCTGCCTGGTCACATTCCCCCTTCCCTCCCCTCCCGCTGTTTGTGTGTCTTGCTGTCCCTTCCTCTCAGCTCAGGATTGGGTGTGTACAAAGCTCAACTCCTGAAGATTGTTTGCTGCTGATGAATGCTTTCATTAATAACCGGTGATCAGTAAATTCGGGTCATGATGCTGAGATGCCGGAAGGCAGGTTTTGGTCTGGAAGCTGAGAAGGTTAGTTTATGCCTGGCCTGATTGCTGCTGATCCCCTCAAACACACTAACAAATTAAGCCTTCCCACCCTGTACACTAACAGTCTCCCTGAGCTCTCATACCCCCACCCCTGCCATGCTCCAGTTTCTGAAACTTCTGGAAAACAGCTCACATTGATTCGAAGGAGAGCTCTGAAATTCCCGTACTTTCCCAGCAGCCCCACACATGAGGAAATGTGGGTAAAGACGGTACTGGTTTAACCTGCACCTTGGGTTAGCTCGTCTTATTCACAACTTTAAGATGATGTTGTGGTTAACAGCTCCACTGTACAGTCAGTGTGAGGTATATGCTCAGTTTTGTGTTACTCAGGTAACCAGACAACCCTTCCTCTTGTAAGCAGCTGTAGAAACTGCCTGAGGTGTGTCTTTCCTCCTTTGCTGTTACCTTCTGTGATTCCCTCTTTCCCCTTCAGCTGATAGCTGTCCTTACGTTTCATCTCAGAACACACGTCTCTGATGTGCACCAACACATGACCAAAGGTCAATGTGGTATCATGATGTGTGCGATCTTACAGCACTATCACACCTCCTTTAACTGGATGCCCTTTACAAAGCTGCTCCTGTCTCCCTGTATTTTCCAATCCCCAGCCATTGGTTTCACAGTCATTACACAGGGAGCATTCCCTCTTACAGATTTACTCTGTGTGACCCTGATGTCGGTTCTTTGAAGACTTGGATCATTTGAGTTTAAACCTCACTGTCAGGATGTACCCGGCCCCCTCCCCACTTTGTACCCCACCCCCTCCCTCCCCCCGTACCCCGCCCAATCCCCCCTCCCTACCCGGCCCTCTCCCCTCTCCCTTCCCTCCCCCCCTCCCCCCTCCCTACCCGGCCCCCTCCCTCCTCTGTACCTGACCCCCTGCCCCCTCTCCTCTCCCCCCTCCGTACCCGGCCCCCTGCCCATCTGTATCCGGCACTCTCCCCCCTGCCCCCTCCGTACCCGGCCCCCTCCCTCCTCCGGACCTGACCCCCTGCCCCCTCCCCTCTCCGTACCCGGCCCCCTCCCTCCTCCGTACCTGACCCCCTGCCCTGTCCCCTCCTCCCCCCTCCGTACCCGGCCCCCTGCCCGTCTGTACCCGGCCCCCTGCCCCCTCCGTACCCGGCCCCCTCCCTCCTCCGGACCTGACCCCCTGCCCCCTCCCCTCTCCGTACCCGGCCCCCTGCCCGTCTGTACCCGGCCCCCTGCCCGTCTGTACCCGGCCCCCTCGCCCCCTGCCCGTCTGTACCCGGCCCCCTGCCCCTCTGTACCCGGCCCCCCCTCCCCCCTGCCCCTCTGTACCCGGCCCCCCCTCCCCCCTGCCCCTCTGTACCCGGCCCCCCCTCCCCCCTTCCCGTCTGTACCCGGCCCCCCCTCCCCCCTGCCCCTCTGTACCCGGCCCCCTCTCCCCCCTGCCCGTCTGTACCCGGCCCCCTGCCCGTCTGTACCCGGCCCCCCCTCCCCCCTGCCCCTCTGTACCAGGCCCCCCCTCTCCCCCTGCCCCTCTGTACCCGGCCCCCCCTCTCCCCCTGCCCCTCTGTACCCGGCCCCCTGCCCCTCTGTACCCGGCCCCCTGCCCCTCTGTACCCGGCCCCCTGCCCCTCTGTACCCGGCCCCCTGCCCCTCTGTACCCGGCCCCCTGCCCCTCTGTACCCGGCCCCCTGCCCCTCCGTACCCGGCCCCCTGCCCCTCTGTACCCGGCCCCCCCTCCCCCCTGCCCCTCTGTACCCGGCCCCCTGCCCCTCTGTACCCGGCCCCCTGCCCCTCCGTACCCGGCCCCCTGCCCCTCTGTACCCGGCCCCCCCTCCCCCCTGCCCCTCTGTACCCGGCCCCCCCTCCCCCCTGCCCCTCTGTACCCGGCCCCCCCTCTCCCCCTGCCCCTCTGTACCCGGCCCCCCCTCTCCCCCTGCCCCTCTGTACCCGGCCCCCCCTCCCCCCTGCCCCTCTGTACCCGGCCCCCCCTCTCCCCCTGCCCCTCTGTACCCGGCCCCCTGCCCCTCTGTACCCGGCCCCCCCTCCCCCCTGCCCTACTCACTCTGTTGTATTTTGTCGAGCCCTAATTTTTAATCTGAAATTTGAATATTTTATGTACAGCAATTTTGTACAAAAAAGGAAAATTAGAAATTACATTTGCTAACAGTTGGTAAGCACAGAAAATTACTCTTTGAATGGTAACATTCTTACCCAAACACTCGACACATGGTGACACAGCAAGAGGATGGTGTAGCGTCAGTGTGACTAAGTACTGACACAACACAGGCATCCTTTACATTCTGTCCTCCCCCCTCGCCTGTGCACCCTGACTCCCCTGCCCCCTGTCTCCTGCCCTACCCTCGGTCAGCCCTTCCTCCTGTTGTTTTGTCCCAGTGAATGGAGCCCTCCACCAGGCCACTGCCGATCTGTGTGCTGAATGTGTTTTGTGAAATGATGGTGACTGGTCTGTGTTGACACTACAAAAACTCTTCCAGAAAATCCAAAAAAAGAAAAATGTCTACAGAAATCTATTTTTGTATAAATGAAACTTTATCTGTTTTGTTAGATTGAGCATTGCTGATAATTGTAAACATTCCCTGTCTACGATAAAGCGTCTCACCGTCTGCAGGATGAAAGCTTATGTTCCTGGGACCATTTTGGGTCTTTTGGAACTGAATTATCCACAGTGTAATTTGACAGGTTAGCTTATATTAATTTTTGATCAGTAACAGCTGAATGCTTGTTGTGTTCTGAATATTGTCTGAATGCCAGTTGTGAGGATCCCGTCTTCTAATGGAATTCTCTATAGTTGTTGTCTGATATTCTGTTCGTCCTCCAAAGAGTTTCTGCTTTCAGTAGCTGCCCTTTGGTTGCTGAGGGCAGACTGTCTTTGGGCATTTCTAGATCCTCGGAGGTGTAAGTGTCAAAGGGTCAGGTTCTGCCCTGACTAGCTCCACGTCAGCTGTATCCAGTCGGGTGTCTCCCAGACCTTCACGAGGATCGAAGCACTCTGCGTTTGGAACCCTTTCAGTTTGAATTTGTTACTCATTGCTGCGAGTAATAAAATATATTGTGTACCCACTCCCACTGCTTCACTCCTACTTCGAATCTACTGGCCAGGCCTCAGCTGGAAGATTGTGTCCAGTTCTGGCCACCAAAGCCATCCTTGAGGAAGAGTGACAAACTAAAATCAGGGGGTAAACGCTCTGCTGGTTGGAGTCATACCTGGCAGATAGGGAGATAGTTTAGTTGCTGGAGGTCAGTTATCTCGGCTCCAGAACATCTCTGTAGGAGTCCCTCAGAGTAATATCCTTTTTTGATTAGATTACTTACAGTATGGAAACAGGCCCTTCGGCCCAACAAGTCAACACCGACCCTCCGAAGAGCAACCCACCCAGACCCATTCCCCTACATTTACCCCTGCACCCAACACTGTGGGCAATTTAGCGTGGCCAATTCACCTAACCTGCACATTTTTGGACTGTGGGGGGGGAAACCAGAGCACCCGGAGGAAACCCACGCAGACACTGGGAGAGCGTGTAAACTCCACCTGAGACTGGAATTGAACCAGGGTCCCTGGTGCTATGAGGCAGCAGTGCTAACCACTGAGCCACCGTGTCACCCCTTGGCCCAACCATCTTCAGTTGCTTCATCAGTACATTTTGTGAACATCAACGCTCAGTACCATTTGTAGCTGAGGTCCATTCAAATCCCTCTGAATATCAGCTTTTATCAGTTTCATATCTTTAAAATTTAAACTTATTTTTCTGTACTTACTACCAAAATCAATATTTTTTCACTTCCCAACATTATATGCCATTGCCCATTTTGAAACCTATATCAATTGTCTCTATTGATTTGCGACCTCTGTGTCCTCCTCAGAACTTTGTATATTCAGAAAGCCTAAATATGTTACTCTGCCTCTTTGTCAAAATCATTAATGTAGATTGTAAACAGCTGAGGCCCTAGCCCTGACCCTTACAGACCTCGAATCGTCACAGCCTGCCCCTTTGTACTCATCCTGTTCTCCATTAGTTTGCAAATCCTCACTAATATATAACCCAACTCCATGAACCCTTTATCTTGTGTAGCCTTTCGAACATCCAGGTCAACTGCATCTGCTGGTTTCCCTTTATCTACTTCGGTAGAATTACACTCTAAAATCCCCAGATTTATCAAATAGGATTTCCCTTTGCAAAGCTGTATTGATTTATTCTAATCAGGCTTTCAATTTGTACCTGCGTCTTTAAAACATCCTTAACTTCTCCCAATTTTCTGACCACTGACATAAGGCTAACTGACATATAGTTCCCTGTTTTTCTTTGTCTTGTCTTTTTTTTCTCTCTTTCTTCTCTCTCCTCCCTTTTTTTCCTCTTTTTCTCTCTCTTCACTTTTTTCCCCTCTCTTTTCTGTCTCTCCTCTCTTTTTCTCTCTCTTGTCTCTCTCTCTCTCTCCTTGAGCATTGTTACATTTTTGTGTCTGTTTGCTGACTCCATTCTAGAATGCATTAAAGATTTCAAGACAACAATCATTGTATTGATATCTCTGCAGCAATTTCTTTTTGATCATCTCATGCTGTTGACTATTAAGTCGTGGGGATTTGTCACATTTTTACCTCCTGAAGTTTCTGTAAGACTGTTTTTGTTTCTTGGATATTTGTCCTCACTCTTTAGTCCAAGAGTGTGGTGCTGGGAAAGCACAGCCAGTCAGGCAGCGTCAGAGGAGCAGGAGAATTGACGTTTCGAGATAATCCCTTCATCAGGGATGTGGTTTTAGTAATTCCTTGGTGTCTGTCTATTCCTGGATGTAGATTGGGGCCTCTGCAGTCAGGCTTTATATCTATTTCATATTCTCCCCAACCACTAATGTTTGACATTTACCCCCTCCACCACCAATGCACAAAGGCAGCATACCTACAATGTACAACGTGCACTACAACAATTCACCAAGCTCCTTAGTCAGCACCTTTCAAACCCATGACCACTTCCACCTAGAAGGAGAAGGGCAGCTGATACATGGGAACACCACCCCCTGCAAGTTCCCCCTCTGAGCCACTCGCATTCCTGACTTGGAAATATAATCGCTGTTCCTTCAGTGTCGCTGGGTCAAAATCAAGGATCAAAACAATTTTCTGGATCTATTTTCAAGATTTTATTGAGGCTATTGAAATCTGAATCAAAAACAAAAATCGCTGGAGAAACCGCAGGTCTGGCAACATCTCTGGAGAGAGAAGCAGTTAATATTTCTGGTCCAGTGATCCTCCTTCAGACCTCTCGTCAGAGATAGTGCCAGACCTGCCAAGTTTCTTTTAGCAATATCTGTTTCGGTTTGAAATCGGGACATATCTTCACGTTGCGTGGTATCTTCTCCCAAACTTGGATTCAAAATGCAATTCCCAATCTACAACATCGCAGTAATAAATTCCAACTGCTTGATGTAATGAAACACACACCAGTGAGCTACAGGGAAATAGCATGTGTGTCAATCTGTAGATATTTTACATGAATGCAATTCAATGTTTTAATCTGATCAAGTAAGTCAAGTGACCTTCACTGACAACAAAGCTCACTGTTTTGTCCCTATCCACAATAAGTAAACTTCCTCAACCTTTCCACGTGGTGGATGGGTGGGTGGCAAGGAGAGAGTGTGACCCATAATCTCATGAGCATGGTCCCCTCACCCTCTGTGTGATGCAGGTATCAGTTCACTCCACTCGGAGCCAGCAAAGACACTGGAATAATCTCCAGTGCCTGGAGCCTGGGATGCGGTGAGCCTGCCCTAGGGGTGGAGTGAGAGACAAGACATGAACTTTCTCCGCAAGCACCTCCCTGATCTACAGTGGACTCAAGAACTGGTACCGGCCCAGGACACAGCCAAGTCCCTCTCCTCAGAACGATGTCTCCATCTCTCCCACACCACCCCTCATCGCCCTATGCACACCGTCTCCACCCACCCCCCTCACCGCCCTGTGCACACCGTCTCCCCCCACCCCCCTCACTGCCCTGTGCACACCGTCTCCACCCACCCCCCCTCACTGCCCTGTGCACACCGTCTCCACCCACCCCCCTCACTGCCCTGTGCACACCGTCTCCCCCCTCACTGCCCTGTGCACACCGTCTCCCCCCACCCCCCTCACTGCCCTGTGCACACCGTCTCCCCCCACCCCCCTCACTGCCCTGTGCACACTGTCCCCTCCCCCCCCCCACTGCCCTGTGCACACCGTCTCCCCCCACCCCCTCACTGCCCTGTACACATTTCTCCCCTCCTCACTGCCCTGTGCACAACTCCTCCCCCCCACCCCCCCCCCACCCTCACTGCACTGCGCACACTGGCACACTGTCTCCTCCCCCTTATTGCCCTGAGCACTGTCTCCTTCCCCCCCCACTGCCCTGTGCACAGTCTCCTCTTCCCCCCCCCCACTGCCCTGTGCACAGAGTCTCTTCCCCCCCCCCCCACTGCCCTGTGCACAGAGTCTCTTCCCCCCCCCCCCCACTGCCCTGTGCACACTGTCACCACCCCCCCCCCCTCGCTGCCCTGTACACACTGTCACCACCCCCCCCATCACTGCCCTGTACACACTGTCACCACCCCCCCCTCACTGCCCTGTGCACACTGTCACCACCCCCCCCCCCCCCCACTGCCCTGTACACACTGTCACCACCCCCCCCCCCTCACTGCCCTGTACACACTGTCACCCCCCCCCCTCACTGCCCTGTACACGCTGTCACCACCCCCCCCCTCACTGCCCTGTACACGCTGTCACCACCCCCCCCCTCACTGCCCTGTACACACTGTCTCCACCGCCCCCCCCTCACTGCCCTGTACACACTGTCTCCACCCCCCCCCCCTCACTGCCCTGTACACACTGTCACCACCCCCCCCCTCACTGCCCTGTACACACTGTCACCACCCCCCCCCTCACTGCCCTGTACACACTGTCTCCACCCCCCCCCTCACTGCCCTGTGCACACTGTCACCACCCCCCCCCCCCTCACTGCCCTGTACACGCTGTCACCACCCCCCCCCCTCACTGCCCTGTACACACTGTCACCACCCCCCCCCCTCACTGCCCTGTACACGCTGTCACCACCCCCCCCCCTCACTGCCCTGTACACACTGTCACCACCCCCCCCCTCACTGCCCTGTACACACTGTCACCCCCCCCCCTCACTGCCCTGTACACACTGTCTCCACCCCCCCCCCCTCACTGCCCTGTACACACTGTCTCCACCGCCCCCCCCTCACTGCCCTGTACACACTGTCTCCACCGCCCCCCCTCACTGCCCTGTACACACTGTCACCACCCCCCCCCTCACTGCCCTGTACACACTGTCTCCACCGCCCCCCCTCACTGCCCTGTACACACTGTCACCACCCCCCCCCTCACTGCCCTGTACACACTGTCTCCACCCCCCCCCCCTCACTGCCCTGTACACACTGTCACCGCCCCCCCTCACTGCCCTGTACACACTGTCTCCACCGCCCCCCCTCACTGCCCTGTACACACTGTCACCACCCCCCCCCTCACTGCCCTGTACACGCTGTCACCACCCCCCCCTCACTGCCCTGTACACACTGTCTCCACCCCCCCCCCTCACTGCCCTGTACACACTGTCACCGCCCCCCCTCACTGCCCTGTACACACTGTCTCCACCCCCCCCTCACTGCCCTGTACACGCTGTCACCACCCCCCCCTCACTGCCCTGTACACACTGTCACCGCCCCCCCTCACTGCCCTGTACACACTGTCTCCACCCCCCCCCCTGCCCTGTACACACTGTCACCGCCCCCCCCCCTCACTGCCCTGTACACACTGTCACCACCCCCCCCCTCACTGCCCTGTACACACTGTCACCACCCCCCCCCCCCTGCCCTGTGCACAGTCAGGTTCATGGCTGCACTTGGTGCTGTTGTGATGGTAGGAATGGGCACTGCCCCATGATCCACTCACTGCTCACCATCATCTGCAGGTAGCTGAGATGGTTCACTAACCTGGGGGGGTAATCCTGCCCGATATCTAAGCCACATGCTGCCCAGCCTCAGAGAGGGAGGAGTTGACAGCAGAAGCTGCAGTGTGGAGGGGATTGGGCTATACCCTGTTACTGGAAGGTGCAGCTGGTCGCAGAGTCTACTCCCTCACTGTCTCTACTTTTCCAACGAAATATATAGGGTCAGAGGGCAGCTATTGTTGTGTTGAACCAGGGTGAGGTAATGGTCTAGTGGTTGTATCTCTAGTCATAACATTGTACACCATGGAGACAGACATTTTGGTCCAACCAGTCCATGCCAAACGTTATCCCAAACTAAACTCATCCCACTTTCCTGCTTTGGCCCATATCCATCCAAACCTTTGCTATTCATGTACTTATCCAAATGTCTGGTAAACGTTGTAATTGTACCCACATCTGCCCCTTCCTCAGGAAGTTCATTCCACACACAAACAACCCTCTGTTTAAAACATTTGCCCCTCATATATTTCTTACATCTCCCAACCCGGAGCCCCAGGGAATGATCTGGACCTGGGTCTGATCCTGCCATGGCAGGTGGGAGAATTTGACCTCAATAAAAATTTAGGGTTAAAATTCTCACGATGACCACAAAACTGTTGCTAATTGTTGTAAAAACCCATCTGGTTCACTCTTGTCCTTTATGGAGGAAATCTGCCATCTTTACCCAGCCTGGCCTACATGTGACTCCAGGCCTACATGTGACTCCAGACCCACAGTGATGTGGTTGACTCATAACTGCCCTCTGGGCAACTAGGAATGGGCAATTAATACTGGCCTAGCCAGTGATGCTCTCATTCCAGGAATGAATTAAGGAAAACAGTTCAGAGTTTCCAGATTTCATATTTTTGAGGTTTCTAATCTCAGGGTGAAGTCTCCTTGTGTTTGAATCCTGATCTAAAGCCTGGATAAGGTGTACAAGAAAGGGACAATTAGGAATGGGCAATAAATGCTGCCTTAGCCGATTTGATCACGTCCCCTGGGGAATGAAAGAATTTCCCATGAACCCTCCGCCCCCAGTTTGGATTGACATGATTTAAAAATGTGGAGCTGCTTTTCGTGGAGCGAGACTGCTACCCAGTGGACATTAGTGGAATGACAGCCCACACACCCATCCAACCACATTAAATTTGTGTATTTATTTTCATTTTTAATTTAATCAAAAGAAAAGTTTGATTAAGTATCTTCTTAAAATTCTTTTATAGATATAATTCCGTAAAGGAATGTTTGAAGGGATGTGCAGAGTTACATGATTTTTAATAATGGTGTGTGTTTAAGGATCCACATTCCTGCAGTTGCTGCTGTCTGTTATAGCACCATGTTACGTGGCACAGATGTGACTGACTAACTGGATATCTGCCGAGAGACTGTGGGGGATGATAGTGTTGTCTCTGTGTCATGAAAGGGTTGCTCCCTGTTCCCCTAATGGCTGTGGTCCTCACTGTCATACAGTGCCTCGTCTAAAATTGGGAACCCCCGCACCCCCGTTATGGACCAGGTCGGACCCCCTCAAACCATTTCAAGGAAATAGCCCTGACTTTAACTCTGCTTGTTGTTTTAAGAGGTGTAATGTGGATAATCCGGGAGAGGTCCAGCTGGTCAAACCACTTAGTTTTAAACAAAGCAATTTATTTACAAGATTACTGAAAGAAACACAAACAGAAGAGGACAGAATACCGAATAACAACCTGTCCAAAAACCCAAATGATTGTCCCAACTTAATGATGCTGGTCTAAATACTTGCAACAATCCTCATTAACACCCCTTGGCAAAAAAGGAAAAATCAAACAGTTGGGACTGCAGAGTAAGTGAAGTAATATATTTGGGTGATTACGTTACCCAAAACACTACTAAGGTAGTATCTTTCCCCCTACCCTCCTCCTTGAACCAAAAAAACAGTTCTGTGCGCCAGATTGGTAAGATAACTAGTTTTTTATTTCTCTATTTTTCAATACTCTTTGTGAATTTAGAATAGTGGGAATGTCAGTTAGAGCAGTTGAATGTTCCTCCTGCAGCCTGTGGGAGGTAAAGGTCACCATGAGTGTCCATGCTGGTTGCATCTGTGGGAAGTGCACCCAACTCCAGCTCCTCAAAGACCGCATTAGGGAGCTGGAGCTGGAGCTGGAGCTGGATGAACCTCGGATCATTCGGGAGGCGGAGAGGGTTATTGAGAGGAGTTACAGGGAGGTAGTTACTCAGGTACAAGAAAAAGGCCGATGGGTTACAGTCAGGGGACAGAAAGGGAACAGGCAGGCAGTGCAGGGACCCCCTGTGGCTGTTCCCCTCCATAACAAGTGTACCATTTTGGATATTGTTGGTGGTTGGGGAGGTGTGGGGGGATCTTACCAGAGGTAAGCCACGGGGTACAGAGCTCTGGCACAGAGCCTGCCCCTGTTGCTCAGAAGGGAAGGGCGAGATGAGCAGACCATTAGTCATTGGGGACTCCATAGTTAGGGGGACAAATAGGAGATTCTGTGGGGACAAGAGAGACTCTCAGTTGGTGCATTGCCTCCCAGGTGCCAGGGTCCGTGATGTCTCAGATCGTGTTTTCAGGATCTTTGAGGGGGAGGGGAAGCAGCTCCAAGTTGTGGTCCACATAGGCACCAACAACATAGGTAGGAAAAGGGATGGGGATTTAAGGCTGAAATTCAGGAAGCTAAGGTGAAGCTTAGTGCTAAAACAAATACCGTTGTCATCTCTGGTTTGTTCCCTGTGCCACAGGAAAGCAAGGTGAGGAATAGGGAGAGAGAGGAGTTGAACACATGGCTACAGGGATGGTGCAGGAGGGAGGGTTTTGGATACCTGGAAAATTGGGGCTCATTCTGGGGCAGATGGGACCTCTACAAATAGGATGGTCTTCACCTGAACCAGAGGAGTACCAGTATCCTGGGGAGGACATTTGCTAACGCTATTCAGAAGAATTCGGAAGAGTAAACTAATTCAACGGGGGATGGGAACCTAAATTGTCATTGAGAGTAGTGAGTCAGAAATGGGGTTTCAAGGTCGCAAGAGTTCATCAGCAAGCAGGAAGTTGGTTTGAAGTGCATATACTTCAACACCAGGAGCATCCGGAATAAGGTAGGTGAACTTGCAGCATGTGTTGGTACCTGGGACTTCGATGTTGTGGCCATTACAGAGACATGGATAGAGCAGGGGCAGGAATGGCTGTTGCAGGTTCCAGGATTTAGATGTTTCAGTAAGAACAGAGAAGATGGTAAAAGAGGGGGAGGTGTGGCATTGTTAATCAAGGACAGTATTAAGGTGGCAGAAAGGATGTTTGAGGACTCATCTACTGAGGTAGTATAGGCTAAGGTTAGAAACAGGAAAGGAGTTTTCTATAGGCCTCCAACTAGTTCCAGAGATGCAGAGGCAAGGATAGCAAAGATGATCCTGGATAGGAGAGAGAGTAACAGGGTAGTTGTTATGGGGTCTTTAACTTTCCAAATATTGGCTGGGAATACTATAGTTTGAGTACTTTTGGATAGGCCAGTTTTTGTCCAGTGTGTGCTGGAGGATTTCCTGACACAGTATGTAGACAGGCCTACAAGGGGCAATGTCATATTTGGATTTGGTACTGGGTAATGAACCCAGCCAGGTGTTTAGATTTGGAAGTAGGTGAGCACTTTGGTGATAGTGACCACAATTTGGTGATAGTGACCACAATTTGGTGATAGTGACCACAATTTGGTTATTGTTACTTTAGCGATGGGAAGGGATAGGTATGAGTGAGTTTTGAGAAGATTTGTAGCTCAGGTTGAGGTTCTGGATGTCGGTTTGCTCGCTAAGCTGGAAGGTTCATTTCCAGAAGTTTCGTCACCATACTAGGTAACATCTTCAGTGGGCCTCTGGGCGAAGCATTGCTGATAATTCCTGCTTTCTATTTATATGTTTGGGGTTCTTTGGGTTGGTGGTGTCATTTCCTGTGGTGATGTCATTTTCCTGTTCTTTTTCTCAGGGTATGGTAGATGGGGTCTAATTCTATGTGTTTGTTGATAGAGTTCTGGTTGGAATGTCATGCTTCTAGGAATTCTCATGCATGTCTTTGTTTGGCTTGTCCTAGGATGGATGTGTTGTCCCAGTCAAAGTGGTGTCCTTCCTCATCTGTATGTGAGGATAATAGTGAGAGAGGGTCATGTGGTTTTGTGGTGAGCTGATGTTCATGTATCCTGGTGGCTAGTTTTCTGCCTGTTTGTCCAATGTAGTGTTTGTTACAGTTCTTGCACGGTATTTTGTAAATGGGATCTCCAATATCAGGGTTCTTAGCAGAGGCAGTAATGCAGAGACTTGAGCAAACAGCTCTGCCAACCATCCACCCTAAACTCTGGGTCCGCTACGTGGATGACACTTTTGTCATCACTAAACGAAACAAATTCGAGGAAACCTTCAAGACCATCAATAATGCCCTTACTGGCATAAAATTCACTAAAGAGAAGGAAAGCAACAACAAACTGCCATTCCTAGATGTCACAGTGGAGCGAACAGCCAATGGGGAACTTCAAACCAGCATCTACAGGAAAACACCACATACTGACCAAATATTGAACTACAGAAACAATCTCCCCAACATCCACAAACGAAGCTGCATCAGAACATTATTTCAACGAGCCAACACACACATTGCAGCACAGAGGAACTACGCAGAACAGAGGAAAATCACCTATACCGTGTATTCAAAAAGAATGGGTACCCAGTGAACACAGTCCACAGATTTCTCAGCAACAAACCCAAACAAGCAGACGAAACACATTCAGAAACACTAGCCACTCTCGCCTACATCAAAGACATCTCAGAAATGACTGCCAGATTACTCAGACCCCTTGGCATCATGGTAGCCCACAAACCCACCAACACACTAAAACAGCAGCTAATGAACCTTAAAGACCCTATACAGACAATAAGCAAAACTAATGTCATTTACAAAATACCATGCAAGGACTGTAACAAACACTACATTAGACAAACAGGCAGAAAACTAGCCACCAGGATACATGAACACCAACTAGCCACAAAACAACATGACCCTCTCTCACTATTATCCTCACATACAGATGAGGAAGGACACCACTTCGACTGGGACAACACATCCATCCTAAGACAAGCCAAACCGAGACACACACGGAAATTCCTAGAAGCATGGCATTCCAACTGGAACTCTATCAACAAACACATCAAGTTAGACCCCATCTACCACCCCCTGAGAAAAAGATCAGGAAATGACATCACCATAGGAAATGACCCAAAGAACCCCAAACATATAAATAGAAAGCATATGTTTGAAATAATCAGCTGTGCTTCGCCCAGAGGCCCACTGAAGATGTTACCTAGTAGGGTGACGAAATGTCTGGAAATGAACCTTCCAGCTCAGCGAGCAAGCCTACATCCAGGGATAGGTATATACCGCAGGGCAGAGTTATTATTGGGAGAAAAGCAATTCTGATGTGTTTAGGCAATATTTAGGATGTATAGGATGAGGAAGGAAACTGCAGGGGATGGGCACTATTGAAATGTGGAGCTTATTCAAGTTGCGTGTCCTTGATTAGTATGTACCTGTCAGGCAGGGACGAAGTGGTCGAGTGCAGGAGCTGTGGGTTTACTAAAGAAATTGAATCTTGTCAAGAGGAAGAAAAACGTTTATGTTAGAATGAGACATGAAAGCTCAGGGCACTTGAGCATTACAAGCTAGCCAGGAAAGACCTGAAGAGAGAGCTAAGAAGAGCCAGGACGCACTGTGGATGTACTGGTTACAAAGGCCCAACAATGTCCCTTCTCCCTCGGGCAGCTGAGGAAATATGGCATGACGGTCGAATACCCTTGCCAACTTTTATAGGTGCGCCATCAAGAGCATTCTGTCTGGATGTATCACTACCTGGTATGACAACTGTACCTTCAAGATCGGAGATGGTTACAGAGAGTGGTGAACTCGGCCCAGACAATCACAAAGGCCAACCTCCCATCCATAGAATCTATCTACCAGGCCCGCTGTCAAGGAAAGGCCGCCAGCATTCTCAAAGATCCATCCCACCCTGGCAATGTTTTTCTCCAACCTCTACCATCGGGGAGAAGGTACAGAAGCCTGAACACATGCACCAGTTGGTTTCGGAACAGTTTCTGCCCTGCTGTTGTTAATTACTGAATGGACTCACAAACTCACAACATTCGCCTGTACCTGTGTTTTGGTTTATAGTGCTGTTACAACGAACGCCTCATCTTCCACTTTGGGACCCTTCAACCCCAGGGCATCAATGTGGACTTCACCAGTTTCCTCATTTCCCCTCCCCCACCTTACCTCAATTCCAATCTTCCAGCTCAGCACCATCCTCATGACCTGTCCTACCTGCTAATCTCCCTTCCCATTTATCCACTCCACCCTCCCCTCCGACCTATCACCTTTATCCCCACCCCCATCCACCTATTATATTCTTAGTTACCTTCTCCCCAGCCCCACCCCCTCCCATTTATCTCTCCACCTCTGAGGCTCCCTGCCTCATTCCTGATGAAGGGCTTTTGCCCCAAAATTTTCCTGCTCCTCGGATGCTGCCTGACCTGCTGTGCTTTTCCAGCACCACTCTAGAGTATTATTTACTGTCTCTGCTAATTAACTCTGTGATCTGCCTGCATTGCTCACAAGACAAAGCTTTTCACTGTGCCTCGGTACACGTGACAATAAATTCAATTCAATTCAATTGACAGACAGATGACAGAGTTAAGTGGTATAGATAGTTAATAATAGGTAAACAGCAGCAAAAACAAAACCACAGGTACAGGCACTAAATTCAATTCAATTCTTTGAGGAAGTGACCAAGTTGATAGATGAAGGAAGGGCTGTAGATGTCATATACATGGACTTTAGTAAGGCACTTGATAAAGTTCCTCATGGTAGACTAATGGAGAAAGTGAAGTCACATGGTGTGCAGGGTGTTCTAGCGAGGTGGATAAAGAACTGGTTGAGCAACAGGAGACAGACAGTAGTAGTTGAAGGGAGTTTCTCAAAATGGAGAATGGTGCCCAGTGGTGTTCCACAGGGGTCAGTATTGGGGCCACTGTTGTTTGTAATATACATACATGATCTGGAAGAGGGTACTGTTGGTATGATCAGCAAGTTTGCAGATGACATGAAGATTGGTGGAGTAGCAGAAAGCATAAGGGACTGTCAAAGAACACAGGAGATATAGATAGACTGGAGAGTTGGGCGGAAAAGTGGCAGATGGCTTTCAATCCAGACAAATGTGAGGTGATGCATTTAGGCAAGTCTAATCCAAGAGTGAATTATACAATGAACGGAAGAGCTTTGGGAAAAGTTGATGAGCAGAGAGATCTGGGAGTGCAGGTCCATTGTACCCTGAAAGTTGCTGCACAGGTGGATAGAGTGGTCAAGAAGGCATATAGTACGCTTGCCTTCATTGGACGGGGTATTGAGTATAAGAGCTGGCAAGTCATGTTAAAATTATACAAGACTTTGGTTTGGCTGCATTTGGAATACTGTGTACAGTTCTGGTCGCCACATTACCAAAAGGATGTGGACGCTTTGGAGAAGGTGCAGAGAAGGTTTATGAGGATATTGCCTGGTATGGAAGGTGCTAGCTATGAAGAGAGGTTGAGTAAGTTAGGATTGTTTTCACTAGAAAAAAGGAGATTGAGGGGGGACCTGATTGAGGTTTACAAAATCCTGAAGGGTATAGACAGGGTGGATCGAGACAAGCATTTTCCCAGGGTGAAGGATTCAATAACAAGAGGTCACGCTTTCAAGGTGAGAGGTGAAAGGTTGAAGGGGGATACATGCAGTAAGTACTTCACACAGAGGGTGGTGGGTGTTTGGGACACATTGCCAGCAGAGGTGGTAGAGGCAGGCACGGTAGATTCATTTAAGATGCATCTGGACAGATGCATGAATAGGTGGGGAGCAGAGGGATACAGATGCTTAGGAATTGACTGACAGGTTCAGACAGTGGATTTGGATAGGCTCAGGCTTGGAGGGCTGAAGGGCCTGTTCCTGGGCTGTAAATCTTTGTTCTTTCTTTGTTCTTAATTCAGGAGGGGACATGAGAAGTCATTGGCAGATAAGATCAAGGAGAACCCTAAAGCTTTCTATAGTTATATCAAGAATAAAAGAATGACGAGAGTAAGATTAGGGGCCAGTCAAGGACAGTAGCAGGAAGTTGTGCGTGGAGTCTAAGGAAACAGGAGAAGCACTAAATGAATATTTTTCGTCAGTATTCACACTGGAAAAACAATGTTGTTGAGGAGAATACCGAGATACAGGCTACAAGACAAGACAGGATTGAGGTTCATAAGGAGGAGGTGTTAGCAATTCTGGAAAGTTTGAAATTATATAAGCCCCCTGGGCCGAATGGGATTTATCCCAGGATCCTCTGGGAAGCCAGGGAGGAGATTGCCTAGCCTTTGGCATTGATCTTTATGTTGTCATTGTCTACAGGAATGGTGCCAGAGACTGGAGGATAGCAAATGTGGTTCCCTTGTTCAAGAAGGGGAGTAGAGACAATCCTGGTAATTATAGACCAGTGAGCCTTACTTCAGTTGTTGGTAAAGTGTTGGAAAAGGTTATAAGAGATAGGATTTATAATCATCTAGAAAGGAACAATTTGATTAGGGATAGTCAGCACGGTTTTGGGAAGGGTAGGTTGTGCCTCACAAACCTGATTGAGTTCTTTGAGAAGGTGACCAAACAGTTGGATGAGAGTAAAGCGGTTGATGTGTTTATGGATTTCAGTAAGGCGTTTGATAATGTTCCCCACGATAGACTATTGCACAAAATACAGTGGCATGGAATTGAGGGTGATTTAGCAGTTTGGAGCAGTAATTGGCGAGCTGTAAGAAGACAGAGGGTGGTGGTTGATGGAAAATGTTCATCTTAGAGTTCAGTTACAATTGGTGTGCCACAAGGATCTGCATCATAATTGCCTTTCCCCCAGTTATACCTATCCCTGCCCATTGCTATTGTAAACGTAACCGAATTATGGTCACGAACGCTAAAGTGCTCACGTACCTCCAAATCTAACACCAGGCCGGGTCCATTACCCAATACCAAATCCAATGTGGCCTCGCCCCTTGTTAGCCTGTCTACATACTGTGATAGAAAACCCTCCTGCACAAGTTGAACCAAAACTGACCCAAGTAAATTACTTGAACTATGGTATTCCCAGTCAGTATTGGGGAAGGTAAAGTCTCCCATAACAACACCATGTTACTGTCACTCCTATTGAGAATCGTCTTTGCTATCCTTGCCTCTGCATATCTGGAACTATTTGGAAGCCGAGAGAAAACTTTCAACAGGGTGACCGCTCCTTTCCCGTTTCTTTTTTTTTGTCAGTGCTTATTTTTTTCCCCAGCACCCATGGTGTGTGTGTGTGTGTGTAGGTGTGAGACACAGTGAGCACGATTCTTTATTCAATTTCCACCACCAGGAAGAAAGGAAGCACCCGAGTGACCAGTGACAAGCAGTGCCTTTCCCGTTTCTAACCTCTGCCCAAACTCCCTCAGTGGATGAGTCCCCAAACATTATCTCAGCTGCTGTAATACTACCCTTGATTAACAATGCCACATCCCACACTTTTTACCATCTTCTCTGTTCTTGCTGAAACATCTAAATCCCAGAATCTGCACCATCCATTCCTATTCCTCATCTAGCCATGTCTCAAATGGCCACAACATCGAGGGGGTTACAGAGATAGGGGAGGGGGCGTAGGGGTCAGAGGGGGTTACAGAGGTAGGGGAGGGGGCGTAGGGGTCAGAGGGGGTTACAGAGGTAGGGAGGGGGTGTAGGGGTCAGAGGGGGTTACAGAGGTAGGGGAGGGGGCGTAGGGGTCAGAGGGGGTTACAGAGGTAGGGAGGGGGTGTAGGGGTCAGAGGGGGTTACAGAGGTAGGGGAGGGGGCGTAGGGGTCAGAGGGGGTTACAGAGGTAGGGGAGGGGGCGTAGGGGTCAGAGGGGGTTACAGAGATAGGGAGGGAGTGTATGTGATGGTGGGGGTAAGGGGATATTTGGGCAGGTTATAGGAGCTAGCTTGGTCTTTCAGCCTCTCCTAGGCAGACTGAGTGGGGCATTGGTGCTCTCGCAGACAAGCTGGCTCCTTCACTTTGTGCCAGGTCGGAGGGAGTGGTCACGCTGAGCCTGAGAAATGAATGTTCCATCCTCTATAATCAGCTGCTTCACTGAACTTTTTCCTTCTGGAGTCTGTCTGCCATTCTCAGCTCCATGGTGAAAGTGGAGTTGCTGAACACATTGTCATACAACAGATACTCTCCCCACCTCAAGTGACTGCCTTTTCACTAAGGAGAGTATCGCAGCTGAGTCTCTGTGCAATCGAACAGATGCTGCTTTTCAGTCAGTTCAGTGTTTGTCACACCAGCTGCTCCCAAATCTACTCCTGTTGGAGTTTGGGATGTGTCAGTGAGTCTGTGGGAAACTCGACAGCAATTCTGAGAGGCCTACAAGTCTGTTTTTTATTTGTGCTGATTGTTCCGTCAATTTTCTGCTGCCATCTTTTAAACATTAGTTGATGCAATCCAGATTTTACTGAGATAAAACTTAATGTTTCCTGCAACACCTATTAAATATTCAAGACAGATATGTACTTGGTGTGCTGGGTTTCCGAGGTACCTGTACTGGGTGCGCTGGGTTTCTGTGGGACCTGTACTGGGTTTCTGTGGGATCTGTGCTGGGTTTCTAAGGGACCTGTGCTGGGTTTCCAAGGGACCTGTACTGGGTGTGCTGGGTTTCTGAGGGACCTGTGCTGGGTTTCTGTGGGACCTGTGCTGGGTTTCTGTGGGGCCTGTACTGGGTGTGCTGGGTTTCTGAGGGACCTGTGCTGGGTTTCTGTGGGACCTGTGCTGGGTTTCTGTGGGACCTGTACTGGGTGTGCTGGGTTTCTGTGGGGCCTGTACTGGGTGCACTGGGTTTCTGAGGGACCTGGTTTACAGGATCCGTCTTCTTCTGTGAACTCAGTAATCCTGGTGATGTAGTGGGACCCTGAACATCTGGTAGTGGTCACAATGCCTTCCCTTTCTTTGAGAACACAAACCACCTTCAGGAAACCCAATAGACAATGACTCAGGCGGTTGTAGTGATGGAAGGGGACAATTTGGGAGCCGTTTTACGTTTCTCAGCAGGATTGACCCAGTTAGCCAACAGGAGAACTCAAGCTCACCATTCACTGCCTTACATCTTGTGGCACGATCTGTCTTTGTCATTGAGTCATGCAGCACGGAAACTGACCCTTTAGTCCAATTTGTCCATGGTGACCAAACTTCCCAAACTAGTGCCATTTGTCTGCATTTGGCCTGTATCCCTCTAAACCTTTCCTTTTTATGTACCTGTCCTGTACCTGCACCTACCACTTCCTGTGCCAATTATTCCACATACAAACCACCCTCGGTGTGAGAAAGGTTGTTCCTCAGGTCCCTTTTAAATCTTTCTTCTCTCACATTAGAAACATACTGCCTCGTTTTGAACTTCCCCACCCTGGGGAAAAACCTTTGCTATTCACCTTGTGTATGCCCCTCATGATTTTATACACTTCTATAAAATGTCACCTTTCAACTGCTACGCTCCAGTGAAGAGAGTCCCAGCTTCAATCAAACCCTCCAGTCCTACCAACATCCTGGTAAATAGTTTTGCACCCTCTCCAATTTAATAATAACCTTCCTATCGCAGGGTGACCAGAGCTGCACACAGTACTCCAAAAGTGGCCTCACCACAATGTGATGTCCCAACTCCTGTACTCAGGGGTCTGAGCAACGAAGGGAGTGTGCTGAATACCTTCTGAACCATATCTACCTGTGATGCAACTTTCAATGAACTATATACCTGAACCTTGGATCTCCCTGTTTTACAACATTCCCCAGGGCCATACCATTAAATTGTATAAGTTCTGTCCTTGCTTGCCTGAGCAAAATGCAATGTCTTGCTTTTACCCAAACTAAACTCCATCTGCTACTCCTCAGCCTATTGACCTAATTGATCAAGATCCCATTATAATCTTCAATAACTTTTTTCATTGTTGACTATAGCACCAATTTTGGTGTCAACTTACAAACCATTGTTTGAAAAAATTCTGAAGGACAGAATTAATCTCCACTCGGAGAGGCAAAGATTAACCAAGGATAGTTAACATGACTCTTGTCAGGGGAGATCGTGTTTAATAGGTTTAATTGGTACTTTTGAAAAGGTGACAAGATGAGGGTCGTGCATTTGACATAGTCTCCACGGACTTCAGCAAGACTTTTGACAAGGTCTCCCATGTCAGACTGCTTAAGAAGCTAAGAGGCCATGGGATGCAGAGCAATGTGAGAGACTGGTTTCAAAAATAGCCTGATAGCAGAAGATAGAAGGTAAGTTTTGTGATTGGGAGCTTGGTTCAGGGCATACCACAGGGTTCAGTTCTGGGTCCCTTATTGTTTGTAGTGGACATTAATGATCGAACTATAAAATGTTGGAGGGTTGATGAGTAAGTTCATACAAGACACAGTCAATATTCAGGGAGAAAGCCATCGTCTGCAGGAGATGTGGTTGGTTTGGTCAGACGGGCTGAAGAATTGCAAAAATAGTTTAAACATGAAAACTGTGAAGTGTTGCAATTCATGAGGACAGAAGCTCCTTGGATGCTGCCTGAACTGCTGTGCTCTTCCAGCACCACTAATCCAGAATTCATAAGGACTGACCAGGCAAGTACATGTTAAATAGTAGGACCCAGGAAGTACAGAGGAATAGAGGGAACTCAGTGTACATAGACCCTTGAAGATGGTAGGACAGATCGATAAAGTGGTTAAGGCGGCAAATGGAGCACTCTCCTTTATTAGTGAAGGTATTGAATGCAAGAGCAAAGAGGTTATGATGAAGCTGTATAAAACTGTAGTTAGGCCACAGCCAGAATACTGTGTGCTGTTCTGGTCACTACACTATTGTAAGGATGTGATTGCATTGGAGAGAGTGTAGAGGAGATTCACCGTGATGTTGCCTGGAATGGAGTGATTCAGCTATGAAGAAAGACCAGAGGGGCTGGGATTGTTTTCCTTAGAGCAGAGAGGGGGGAACCTGATTGAGATGTACAAAGTTCTGAGGGGCATAGACAGTGTCAATAGGGAGAAAAACTTCCCCTTAGTAGAGAGGTCATTAACCATGGGAAAGGTTTAAAGAAAGGAGCAGAAGACGTGGAGAGGATTTCAGAAAGAATGGTTTCACCCAGAAGGTGATGAGAATCAGGAACTCTGCTTGAGAAAGGGTAGGAGAGGCAGGAAGCCTCAAGACATTGAAGAAATATTTAGATATTGAAATGCTATAGTGTACAAGGGCATGGGACAAGTGCTAGAAGAGATTGGGGAGGCACTGAATGAATACTTTTCGTCAGTATTCACTCAGGAACAGGACTTTGTTGTCGATATGAATACTGAGGCACGAATAAGTAGAATGGATGGCTTTGAGATATGTAGAGAAGAGGTGTTGGAAATTCTGGCAAGGGTGAAAATAGATAAGTCCCCTGGGCCTGATGGCATTTATCCTAGGATTCTCTGGGAAGCAAGGGAGGAGATTGCAGAGCCATTGGCCTTGATGTTTGTGTCCTCTTTGTCTACAGGAGTAGTGCCAGAGGACTGGAGGCTAGCAAACGTGGTTCCCTTGTTCAAGAAGGGGAGTAGGGATAATCCTAGTATCTATAGGCCAGTGAGTCTCACTTCTGTTGTGGGCAAAGTCTTAGAGAGAATTGTAAGGGATAAGATTTATGCACATCTGGATAAGAATGATGTGATCAAGGATAGTCAGCATGGTTTTGTGAAGGGCAGGTCGTGCCTCACAAACCTTATTGAATTCTTTGAGAAGGTGTCTAAGGAGGTAGATGAGGGGAAAGCGGTAGATGTGGTATATATGGATTTTAGTAAGGCGTTTGATAAGGTCCCCCATGGTAGGCTACTGCAGAAAATACAGAGATATGGCATTGAGGGTGAGTTGGAGGTTTGGATTAGGAATTGGCTGGCTGGAAGAAGACAGAGGGTAGTAGTTGATGGCAAAGGTTCATCTTGGAGTGCCGTCACTAGCGGTGTTCCGCAAGGATCTGTTTTGGGACCATTGCTGTTTGTCATTTTTATAAATGACCTGGAGGAAGGGTTAGAAGGTTGGGTGAGCAAGTTTGCGGATGATACGAAAGTCGGAGGAGTTGTAGACAGTGAGGAAGGATGTGGCAGGTTACAGCGGGATATAGAGAAGCTGCAGAGCTGGGCAGAAAGGTGGCAAATGAAGTTCAATGTAGCTAAGTGTGAGGTGATTCAATTTGGTAAGAGTAATAAAAAGATGGATTACTGGGCTAATGGTAGACTACTTGGTAGTGTGGATGAGCAGAGGGATCTTGGTGTCCATGTACACAGATCTCTGAAAGTTGCCACCCAGGTAAATAGTGCGGTGAAGAAGGCATATGGCGTACTGGCTTTTATTGGTAGAGGAATTGAGTTCCGGAGTCCTGAGGTCATGCTGCAGTTGTATAAGACTCTGGTGCGGCCGCATCTGGAATATTGTGTGCAGTTTTGGTCGCCATACTATAGGAAGGATGTGGAGGCACTGGAACAGGTGCAGAGGAAGTTTACCAGGATGTTGCCTGGTATGGTAGGAAGATCCTATGAGGAAAGGCTGAGGCACTTGGGGTTGTTTTCATTGGAGAAAAGAAGGTTTAGGGGTGACTTGATAGAGGTGTACAAGATGATTAGGGGGTTAGATAGGGTTGACAGTGAGAACCTTTTTCCACGTATGGAGTCAGCTATTACAAGGGGGCATAGCTTTAAATTGAGGGGGGGTAGATATAGGACTGATGTTAGGGGTAGGTTCTTCACTCAGCGAGTCGTAAGTTCATGGAATGCCCTGCCAGTAGCAGTGGTGGACTCTCCCTCTTTATGGGTATTTAAGCGGGCATTGGATAGGTATATGGAGGATAGTGGGTTAGTGTAGGTTAGGTGGGCTTTGATCGGCGCAACATCGAGGGCCGAAGGGCCTGTACTGCGCTGTATTCTTCTATGTTCTATGTTCTAAAATGGAATTAATATAGATGGATGTTTTTTGGCAGATATAGTTCGGATGGGCCAAAGGGCCTCTCAGTGCTGTAGAAATAATATTAGTCCATGACCTTAAAGCAGGAAAATGGACCTGACAAATTGCTTTGTGGGCAGTTAGCATGGTTTCGATGTGTTGAAAGAGCCCAGTGATTAGGAGCAGCAGGGTTGTGAGAGTTGGCCGTGAATTCCTTTCTCTGCCATTCACATCTGTACCACCAGATGGCAGTGTGATCACATAAAACCAGTCAGGCTGTGAGCTGTCACAACCGAGGACCACCACACACACAGCAAAGGTGCCTCACTGTGTTCACACTGAAACACTCCATTAGATCCATGTCATCCTTAAACAGCATGATCTTCAGTTTCCACTTTCATTGTTGCAGGCACTGGGACAGCACAAGGTGAGATACAGAGTAAAGCTTTCTCTACATTGTCCCCCCCAAAACACTCCCAGGACTGGGACAGCACAATGTTGGTTACAGTGTAAAGCTCACACTACACGGTCCCCATCAAACACTCCCAAGACAGGGACAGCATGGGGTTCGATACAGCTCCCTTTACTCGTCCTTGAGCTGGAAGCTGGAGAATGAATAATTGATTTGAGATTTGTGCTGAATTCTCAGCTTTTAGACCCACCCACAGGCGTCTGAACCCAGGCCTTGGAACTGATGTGTTTAATTACTGCTTATTTATTGTTCCAGGGTTTGCGGGAAAACATATCTGGGTTCACAGAGTGCTCAGTCTGCTTCCAGTGTGTTAGGAAAAGGTGATTATGATTCAGCCTGACAAGGGAATGCAGGGTCACAGGCATTAACAGGTTGGTCAAAATTCCAAGCAAGCATTCTGCTGTAAAACTGCAGGTTGACTGAGCACCTTGTTACTCATAAAATGTGAAGGAAATATGATTCTGCTGATTGTTTGAAACTCCCTACAAAACCTGCTTCTAAATGAATTCATCACCTATATCCAATAGGAATTGATAACACAGTTTCATTGTACCCACCCCTCCCCTCCCCTCCCCAACCAACCCCACCCAACCCCACCCAACATTGTTCTCCCCACTTTTCTCTTCATTCTGATGTTTTTTTTCCCCAATCTCTCTCTTTTTCCTCCTTCTCCATTACTGTGTTAGCACTGATGCCTCATAGTGCCAGGGTGACTGTGATTGGCCATGGCAATTGTAGGGTTAAAGGGATAGGGTAAGGGATGTGGGTCTGGTTGGGATGCGACTGGGAGGGTTGGTACAGACATAATGGACCAAATGGCCTCTTTCTGCACTGTAGGGATTCTAGATTCTATCCTGTCCTGTCTACTCTGTGTCCTTCCCAGGGCCTCTCCTCACTTCTCCATTCTCTTCATGTCTTTTACTTTTTCACATTAGACTTTGTTTGTCTCTCTTTGTTCATCTGTCCCTTCTTCTTTCCTGCCATTTTGCACCTCCTTTCTATCACTACCACACTCATTCTCTCCTCCATCTTCCCTACTACTGCTGTCTTCCAACCTGCCATTTCTTAATTCATTTTGATGACCCTCCCAGACCCAGTTGTTATTTCCAGGACAATGCTCTGAATTGTCAAGGGTAGGACAGATGAATGGTTTACTCTTCCATATTTACCCATCCTCTCATTGGTCACAACGACATTAATTTAGAAAGGATCCCTCCCTTGTGGAAACATTTCACCCAGATCTGAATAAACTGGTGTTTCAAAGGAACAGTTTACCCTGGCTTTAGAATCACAGAGTCAGAGAAGTTCACAGCACAGAAGAAGGCCATTTGACCCATCATGTCTGTACCAGCTCCTAAAAGAGTTATTCAGCGAGTCCCACTGTCCCGTCCTATCTCCTATAACCCTCTAACACTTCATCCCTTTCAAATATATATCCAGCTGATCTTTGAAACTTCTTGTGGAAGGTGCCATCACCTGTCTCCCAGGCAACACACTCCACATCCCAACAGCACTCTGAGTAAAAACGTTTCTCCTCATCTCACTCCTAGCTCTCTCACGGACAATCTTGTAATTGTGACCCCTAGTTACTGACTTACAATTAGTGGAAACAGAATATCCTTTTTACCCTGTCAGTGGCTCAGTGGTTAGCACTGCTGCCTCACAGCACCAGGGACCCAGGTTCAATTCCAGCCTCGGGCGACTGTCTGTGTGGAGTTTGCACACTCTCCCCGTGTCTGCGTGGGTTTCCTCCAGGTTCTCCGGTTTCCTCCCACAGTCCAAAGAGGTGCAGGTCAGGTGAATTGGCCATGCTAAATTGCCCGTAGTGTTAGGTGCATTAGTTAGGAGTAAATGTATGGTAGGAGAATGGGTCTGGATGGATTACTCCTTGGAGGGTTGAAGAGCCTGTTTCCATACTGTATGGAATCTAATCAGATCAAAATTGTTCGTAAATATTATCACCTCATTAAGGTCACCTCTCTCGAAGGAGAGTAAGTCTAATCTTTCAAAAAGAACAAAGAACACTCGAGCACAGGAACGGGCCCTAGGTCCAGACTGCACTCACACACGACCCCTGTCTAAACTAAAGTCCCTTGTCTTATACGTGATCCATGTCCCCCTGTTCCCTGCCAGTTCATCGATCTGTCATGATGCATCTTAAACGTTGCTATCATATCCACCTCCACCACATCATCTGGCAGCATATTCCAGACACTTACCACTTTCTGTGGAAAAAACCTGCCTCTCACATCTCATTTCTCCCTTTTACTTTAAACCTGTGTCCCTAAGTAATTGACATTTCTGTCCTGGGAAAAAGACTCTGACTAGCCATGCCTCTCATAATTTTGTAAACATACATCATGTTGCCCCTCAGCCTTTGACATTCAAGTGAAAATAAACCAAGCTCATCCAATGTTTCCTCATATCTAACATCCTCCAAACCAGGCAACGTCCTGGTAAATGTTTCTATATCCTCTCCAGAGCCTCCATATCCTTCTGGTAGTGTGGCAATAGAACTGTACACAACATTTCAAATCTGCCTGAACTAAAGTTCTGTACAACTGTAAAATGACATGCCAACTTTTATATGCCCCGACTAATATGCCTCCTTGACCACCCCTATCCACTTGGCCACTTCCAGGTACTTAAGGCATTTTCTGTATAATTCCCTGTTGTATTAGTCCTTTCAGAATGTATCACCTCATTCTTGTCCAGATTAAACTTCATCCGGCCATTTCCCTGCCCAGGTCTCCAGCCTATCCATGTCCTGCTGTCTCCTCTGGCAATCCTCCTGCCACCTTGCGTCATCTGCAAACATACTCATCCAAATCATTTATATATATATTACACAGAACAGGCTTCCCAGCACTGATTGGTGCAGAACACCAGGGCAGCACGGTGGCTCAGTAGTTAGCACTGCTGCCTCCGCGCCAGGGACCCGGGTTCGATTCCAGCCTTGGGGGGTGACTGTGCAAACTCCACACACATTCTCCCCATGTCTGCATGGGTTTCCCTCTGGGTGCTCCAGTTTCCTCCCACAATCCAAAGATGTGCAGGTTAGGTGAATTGGCCATGCTAAAATGCCCATGGTGTTCAGGGATATGAGGGAAGATGCATAGGGCAGGGGAATGAACCTGGATTCGGTGTGGACTTGTTGGGCTAAAGGGCCTGTTTCCATACTGTAGGTATTCTAACAGGACAGATAGATAGGTCCATCTCTGACCACTGGTCACAGATCTTCAGTCAGAACAAAACACCCTTCCACTACTACTCTTTGTCTTCTATATTCTGTATCCATATTATTATTCCCCAAGTCAAATTGGGAAACAAAGAGATGGCAGACCAGTTAAATGGAATACAGCCCCCAACATACACTCACTCTCACTGGAGTACAGTGTCCCAAACACACTGACTCTCACTGGGTAATGGCTCCCACACACACTTACTCTCACTGGGGTACACTCCCACACACACTATCACTGGGGTACGGCTCGCACACACACTGGCTCTCACTGGGGTACAGTCCCGCACACACAGAATCTCACTGGGGTACAGTCCCACACACACTGACTCTCACTGGGGTACAGTCCCACACACACTGACTCTCACTGGGCTACGGCTCCCACACACACTGACTCTCATTGGGGTACAGCTCCCACACACACTGTCTCTCACTGAGTACGGCTCCCACACACACTGACTCTCACTGGGCTACGGCTCCCACACACACTGACTCTCATTGGGGTACAGCTCCCACACACACTGTCTCTCACTGAGTACGGCTCCCATACACACTGACTCTCACTGGGCTACGGCTCCCACACACACTGACTCTCCCTGGGGTACGGTCCCACAAACACTGACTCTCACTGGGGTACAGTCCCACATGCACTGACTCTCTCTGGGGTACAGGCCCACACACACTGACTCTCACTGGGCTACGGCTCCCACACACACTGACTCTCCCTGGGGTACAGTCCCACATGCACTGACTCTCCCTGGGATACAGGATCCTGGGAAGTTTGTGTGTCCTGAAGAGCTGTATTGATGAGTTGATGTAAAAGTTCCCCATTTACAGAATATCTGACCAATTACCTCCCCCTCTCCACCCTCTGTGACACCTTTTCCCATTGCTCCTGTCCAGTCTGTGCACTGTCCTTGGGACCATGCACCGACATCTCTCACACATCAATTCCAAATGTGGTACAGCTGAATAGTACTCACCCTGAGCAGGGCCCTTTGGCAGGCTGCTGTCAGCTAATAAATACTGCTTGGCCCTCAGATGGAGGGGGTGCAGGCAGAGAGATCCCTACACAGCAGGCCCTGGCACTCACCATTGGACAACCCGGCCTCACTTTACATAGTCACAGCCAAACAGTGACTGTTTCATATTTTCCCAGTGTTTGTGAAGGTGAAGCTGGGATACAGATGCTGACTGCTGTGTGTTTGAGGGAAAGCCAAGCTGCAGGGGTTTTGTAATAAAACTGGATTTTAATAAAACCATTATAACTGTTCCCTTGCCTTTTGAGTGGAGTGGTGTCTCAGAGCTGCCCTGCATTAACCCCCGATAGCTGGCACTTCCCTGCATCAGACCCAACCCTTCCCAATATTCCAACGTTCTCCCAACGGGGCTGCAATATTCAACCCCCTCCCCCTCACTGCTGCTGGCCTGACACTCCCCAGTCCTGATCCTCCATTATCCTTCACTTTAATGATCCACACTGGTTTCCACCTAAACAAAGCCTCCATTTTATAATTCTTCCCATTGTTAATGGATCTTCCATGGCACCAGCTTTCCCTTTCCTCTTTCCCCATCTGTTGCCACCTCCTCCCCCCCTCCCTATCTTTGTAACTCTTCTAGCCCGAAACCACCCTCCCGATCTCTGTAACCTCCTCCAGGCCCCTACATCCCTCCAATCTCTGTCACCTCCTACAGCCTCTGCACCCCTCTGAGACCTGTGCCCTCCTTTCATTCTGCCTTTTCTGTGTCCTCCTTTTCAGTCTCTCCTTCACTCGGGCCCTTGCTTCCAGTTGCCTGGGGCCTGAGCTCTCAGACTCCCTCCCTAACCCCTCCCCTCTCTCTCGCCGCCCGAAGAAGCTCTCATTAAAACCCATCTTTGTCCAAGGTCTTGGTCACATGTCTGAATACCTGATGTGATTCAGAGCTGAGTGTCTGATCGTCAAAGAGAAGTGTCTCGGGAGTTTTGAGGGTAACAGTGAGTTTGGAGCCCATGATTCTGTGGTGTTTTGTCTATTTCTAGGCTGCATTTTACCATTGGTGTCTCTTGTGTGATCATACTGGGTCAGGAATCACAAAGCCAAAGATTGGTGACAGAGAGGGGGGTCCAAGTCCATCTGCCCCGGAGGATTGGCCCCCTGGACAGCTTATGAACAGTGCACTCATCGAGAGTGTAGTAAAGAGCAGGAGATGTCAGTTCCCAGACATCATTTATTGTATCCGTTGCTCCCGATGCGGTCTCCTCTACATTGGGGAGACTGGATGCCTCCTAGCAGCGCGCTTTAGGGAACATCTCTGGGACACCCGCACAAATTAACCAAACCGCCCCGTGGCCCAACATTTCAACTCCCCCTCCCACTCTGCCGAGGACATGGAGGTCCTGGGCCTCCTTCACCGCCGCTCCCTCACTACCTGATGCCTGGAGGAAGAACACCTCATCTTCCGCCTCGGAACACTTCAACCCCAGGGCCTCAATGTGAACTTCAACAGTTTCCTCATTTCCCCTTCCCCCACCTCACCCTAGTTCTAAACTTCCAACTAAACTTTCAGTAACTGTCCCCATGACTTGTCCTACCTGCCTATCTCCTTTTCCACCTATCCACTCCACCCTCTCCTCCCTGACCTATCACCTTCCTCCCCTCCCCCACTTACCCATTGTACTCTATGCTACTTTCTCCCCACCCCCACCCTCCTCTAGCTTATCTCTCCACGCTTCAGGCTCACTGCCTTTATTCCTGATGAAGGGCTTTTGCCCGAAACGTCGATTTCGAAGCTACTTGGATGCTGCCTGAACTGCTGTGCTCTTCCAGCACCACTAATCCAGATTTTAGTTCCCAGACAATGTCTGGAACAGGGAGGTGGAATTTCTTTTTTAATTCCTTCAGGAGATATGAGTGTCAAAATGGGAACTGTCAGCCAATCTCACATCACCAAGAACATTGGCTGCCTTCTTGCTCTTTGAAGCAACAGTGTCTCTCGTTGCAGAATCCGTGAACAGTTAAACGGGTTGGTGTGGGACTGGAGTCACATGTCGTCCTGGTTTGAGGCAGAATGACAGATTCTGTTTGCCTGTTAGTGACCTTTTTGGTTTCTAATGAAAATCCGACAGTTTCATCACTACCTATAGAGATCCTAGACTTTCATTCCTGGCTTTTAAATTCAAGAATGTTCTGCCCCCTGTCTGTTTGTGACGATGAGCCCAAATCCAGCTCCAAGATCTAATGAAAGAGATTGGCAGAAAAGTGGATTCCACAATTGCCTCTCTCCATCTTGCTCCTTGGCTTCCACCTCCATTGTCAGTGCAGCCATCTCCTCTATCACTCTTCAGCCAGTCAGCTGTTCCCTAGCCCGAGCTGGCTGACAGCAGTGTATTCTGGTGATGTTACTGAATTCGAAATCTCACTTCATGCCCTGGCATATATCGTTTGAGTGTCACCATGGTAAATCGAGAAATTTCAATTTAAAAATCTGGAATAAAAAGTTGGTCTAGTGGGATTTTTGGCAAGTAAATCTGCTGTCCTCACCTGATTTGGCTGAGATGGGATTCTGGAACTCCCTGTCTGTGAGCATGGGAGAGGGAGGAACCCTCATCACATTGAGGAAGGATTTAGATGTGCACCAGTGATCCAAGGCAGGCAAGGTGCTGGGAATTGAAGGGTTTGATGAGTTTGTGCTGGTCAAAAACAAGCAATGGGTCAAAGGGCCTTTTACTGTGCTGAGATCTCTCTGACTCTACACGTGACTCCAGACTCTCAGCAATGTATTGACCATTAACTGGATTAGGGACAGGCAATAAATATGGTCCAACCAGCCATCCCAATGTCCCAAACAAACAACAAAAAGAATTCCTTTCCCTCACTTTCCCCCCCCCACCAACTCTCACCTTCCCTCCTCACTTCGCTCCCCCTCACCCACTCCCCAACTCTCACCTCCCCTCACTCATCACCCCCTCACGCTCACACCCCCACTCTCACCCACCCCACTCTCGTACCCCCACACTCACTCCCCCACTCTTGCCTCTTCACTCTCTTTGACCCCTTAACCTCGCACCCCACTCTCACTCCCCTCACTCTCACCACCCCCTCACTCTCAACCCTGTCACACTTGACCCCCCTCACTCTCGCCATCCCTCACCCATCACCTCATCACTCTCCCACTCTTACTCCCCAACTCTCATCGCCCCCACTCTCATTACCCCCTCACCTCTCACTCTCAGACCCTCTCACTCTTGCCCCCTCATTCACGCCCACTCACACTCGCTTCCCCATCTCATCGCACCCTCCTCACTCACACCCCCACTCTCATCATCCCCTCACCCTCATTGTCCCCTCATCCTCACTCACACCCCCACTCTCATCACCCCCTCACCCTCATTGTCCCCTCACCCTCACTCACACCCCCACTCTCATCACCCCCTCACCCTCATTGTCCCCTTACCCTCACTCACACCCCCACTCTCATCACCCCCTCACCCTCATTGTCCCCTTACCCTCACTCACACCCCCACTCTCATCACCCCCTCATCCCTCCCCACTCGCATTGCCCCCTCATTCTCATCGACCCCTCACTCTCGACCCCCCCAACTCTCGCCCCTCCTACACTTACCCTCTCTCTCTCTCATCACCCCCCCACTCTTGACCCCACATTCTCGCACTGCCCTCACTCTCTTCCCCTCCCTGTTCTCATCGTCTGCCCCACTCTCATCAACCCCACCTTTACTTTCATTACTCGCCCCATTGTTGTGGATATAGAATATTGAGAACCACTTGCAGAGGGCCACTTCCGTGCTGCTGAGACTGAAATTTGCTCGGGACTTCACAGAGGGACGGCAGGCTCTGGTTGTATCACATGCCACCACTCTGGGAAAGGCAATCAGCTGATGATCACAGCTCCATCATTCTGGGTGGGAATCGATGGCACTCAGCTGACAATCCGCTTGGGACAGGCAGGACTGCAGGGCCCAGAGACTCCTGGAGATCAGGTCCAGACTTTTCCAAACTATTCACTGAAGCTCACTCCCTTAGCACACAGACGCACACATGGTTCCTATTATCCAACATTTCTCTGGAATAACTTCAACAACTGGCAATTGTTGAATATATAATTTAAATATCAGTGAGAAACAATCCAACCACAAAAAAATTCCGTCTTCAACTGGATTCTGCTCGAGGGTTTAAAATAACACAAATGGAATGGAATACATCAAGGAAGTGTTACAGTGAGGGGTGTGGGGTATATCAGAGTGTTACAGTGAGGGGTGTGGGGTATATCAGAGTGTCACAGTGAGGGGTGTGGGGTATATCAGAGTGTTACAGTGAGGGGTGTGGGGTATATCAGGCTGTTACAGTGAGGGGTGTGGGGTATATCAGGGTGTTACAGTGAGGGCTATGGGGTATATCAGAGTGCTACAGTGAGGGGTGTGTGGGGTATATTAGGGTGTTACAGTGAGGGGTGTGGGGTATATCAGAGTGTTACAGTGAGGGCTGTGGGGTATATCAGGGTGTTACAGTGAGGGGTGTGGGGTATATCAGGGTGTTACAGTGAGGGGTGTGAGGGGTATATCAGAGTGTTACAGTGAGGGGTGTGAGGGGTATATCAGGGTGTTACAGTGAGGGGTGTGGGGTATATCAGGGTGATACAGTGAGGGGTGTGTGGGGTATATCAGAGTGTTACAGTGAGGGGTGTGTGGGGTATATCAGAGTGTTACAGTGAGGGGTGTGGGGTATATCAGGGTGTTACAGTGAGAGGTGTGGGGTATATCAGGGTGTTACAGTGAGGGGTGTGGGGTATATCAGGGTGTTACAGTGAGGGGTGTGGGGTATATCAGGGTGATACAGTGAGGGGTGTGTGGGGTATATCAGAGTGTTACAGTGAGGGGTGTGTGGGGTATATCAGAGTGTTACAGTGAGGGGTGTGGGGTATATCAGGGTGTTACAGTGAGAGGTGTGGGGTATATCAGGGTGTTACAGTGAGGGGTGTGGGGTATATCAGGGTGTTACAGTGAGGGGTCTGGGGTATATCAGAGTGTTACAGTGAGGGGTGTGGGGTATATCAGGGTGTTACAGTGAGGGGTGTGGGGTATATCAGAGTATTACGGTGAGGGGTGTGGGGTATATCAGGGTTGTTACGGTGAGGGGTGTGGGATATATCAGCGTGTTACGGTGAGGGGTATGGGGTATATGAAGGTATTACGGTGAGGGGTGTGGGGTATATCAGAGTTTTACAGTGAGGGGTGTGGGGTGTATCAGTGTGTTACAGTGAGGGGTGTGGGGTGTATCAGGGTTTTACAGTGAGGGGTGTAGGGTATATCAAGGTGTTACAGTGAGGGGTGTGGAGTATATCAGGGTGTTACAGTGAGGGGTGTGGGGTATATCAGGGTGTTACAGTGAGGTTTGTGGGGTGTATCAGAGTGTTACAGTGAGAAGTATATCAGAGTATTACAGTGAGGGGTGTGGGGTATATCAGGGTGTTACAGTGAGGGGTATGGGGTATATCAGAGTGTTACGGTGAGGGGTGTGGGGTGTATCAGGGTGTTACGGTGAGGGGTGTGGGGTATATCAGGGTGTTACGGTGAAGGGTGTGGGGTATATGAGGGTATTACGGTGAGGGGTGTGGGGTATATCAGAGTGTTACAGTGAGGGGTGTGGGGTGTATCAGCGTGTTACGTTGAGGGGTGTGGGGTGTATCAGAGTGTTACAGTGAGGGGTGTGGGGTGTATCAGAGTGTTACAGTGAGGGGTGTGGGGTATATCAGGGTGTTACAGTGAGGGGTGTGGGGTATATCAGAGTGTTACAGTGAGGGGTGTGGGGTGTATCAGTGTGTTACAGTGAGGGGTGTGGGGTGTATCAGAGTGTTACAGTGAGGGGTGTGGGGTATATCAGGGTGTTACAGTGAGGGGTGTGGGGTATATCAGGGTGTTACAGTGAGGGGTGTATGGTATATCAGGGTGTTATAGTGAGTGGTGTGGGGTATATCAGAGTGTTACAGTGAGGGGTGTGGGGTGTATCAGGGTGTTACAGTGAGGGGTGTGGGGTATATCAGAGTGTTACAGTGAGGGGTGTGGGGTATATTTGGCTATTACAGGGATGGGTGTGGGGTATATCAGGGTGTTACAGTGAGGGTTGTGGGGTATATTAGGGTGTTATGGTGAGGGGTGTGGGATATATCAGGGTGTTACAGGGAGGGTGTGGGATATATCAGGATGTTACAGTGAGGGGTGTGGGGTATATCAGGATGTTACAGTGAGGGGTGTGGGGGGTATATCAGAGTGTTACAGTGAGGGGTGTATCAGGGTGTTACAGTGAGGGGTGTGGGGTATATCTGGGTGTTACAGTGAGGGGTGTGGGGTATATCAGAGTGTTACGGTGAGGGGTGTGGGGTATATCAGGGTGTTACAGTGAGGGGTGTGGGGTATATCAGGGTGTTACGGTGAGGGGTGTGGGATATAAGAGGGTATTATGGTGAGGGGTGTGGGGTATATCAGAGAGTTACAGTGAGGGGTGTGGGGTGTATCAGCGTGTTACAGTGAGGGGTGTGGGGTGTATCAGAGTGTTACAGTGAGGGGTGTGGGGTATATCAGGGTTTTACAGTGAGGGATGTGGGGTATATCAGGGTGTTACAGTGAGGGGTGTGGGGTATATCAGAGTGTTACAGTGAGTGGTGTGGGGTATATCAGGGTGTTACAGTGAGGGGTGTATGGTATATCAGGGTGTTATAGTGAGGGGTGTGGGGTATATCAGGGTGTTACGGTGAGGGGTGTGGGGTATATCAGGCTGTTACAGTGAGGGGTGTGGGGTATATCAAAGTCTCACAGTGAGGGGTGTGTGGGGTATATCAGAGTGTTACGGTGAGGGGTGTGGGGTATATTTGGCTATTACAGGGATGGGTGTGGGGTATATCAGGGTGTTGCAGTGAGGGTTGTGGGGTATATTAGGGTGTTATGGTGAGGGGTGTGGGATATATCAGGGTGTTACAGGGAGGGTGTGGGTTATATCAGGGTGTTACAGTGAGGGGTGTGGGATATATCAGGATGTTACAGTGAGAGGTGTGGGGTATATCAGGGTGTCACAGTGAGGGGTGTGGGGTATATCAGAGTGTTACAGTGAGGAGTTTGGGGTATATCAGGGTGTTACAGTGAGGGGTGCGAGGTATATCAGGATGTTACAGTGAGGGGTGTGGGGTATATCAGAGTGTTACAGTGAGGGGTGTGGGGTATATCAGGATGTTACAGTGAGGGGTGTGGGGGGCATATCAGAGTGTTACAGTGAGGTGTGTGGGGTGTATCAGTGTGTTACAGTGAGGGGTGTGGCGTATATTAGGGTATTACAGGGAGGGGTGTGGGGCATATCAGGGTGTTACAGTGAGGGTTGTGGGGTGTATCAGAGTGTTACAGTGAGAAGTATATCAGAGTGTTACAGTGAGGGGTGTGGGGTATATCTGGGTGTTACAGTGAGGGGTGTTGGGTATATCAGAGTGTTACGGTGAGGGGTGTGGGGTATATCAGGGTGTTACAGTGAGGGGTGTGGGGTATATCAGGGTGTTACGGTGAGGGGTGTGGGGTATATCAGGGTGTTACGGTGAGGGATGTGGGGTATATCAGGGTGTTACAGTGAGGGGTGTTGGGTATATCAGGGTGTTACTGTGAGGGGTGTTGGGTATATCAGGGTGTTACAGTGTGGGGTGTGGGGTATATCAGGGTGTTACAGTGAGGGGTGTGTGGGGTATATCAGAGTGTTACAGTGAGGGGTGTGGGGTATATTAGGGTATTACAGGGAGGGGTGTGGGGTATATCAGGGTGTTACAGTGAGGGTTGTTGGGTGTATCAGAGTGTTACAGTGAGAAGTATATCAGAGTGTTACAGTGAGGGGTGTGGGGTATATTAGGGTATTACAGGGAGGGGTGTGGGGTATATCAGGGTGTTACAGTGAGGGTTGTGGGGTGTATCAGAGTGTTACAGTGAGAAGTATATCAGAGTGTTACAGTGAGGGGTGTGGGGTATATTAGGGTGTTATGGTGAGGGGTGTGGGATATATCAGGGTGTTACAGGGTGGGTGTGGGAAATATCAGGGTGTTACAGTGAGGGGTGTGGGGTATATCAGGATGTTACAGTGAGGGGTGTGGGGTATATCAGGGTGTTACAGTGAGGGATGTGGGGTATATCAGAGTGTTACAGTGAGGAGTTTGGGGTATATCAGGGTGTTACAGTGAGGGGTGTGGGGTATATCAGGGTCTTACAGTGAGGGGTGTGGGGTATATCAGAGTGTTACAGTGAGGAGTGTGGGGTGTATCAGAGTGTTACAGTGAGGGGTGTGGGGTATATCAGGGTGTTATAGTGAGGGGTGTGGGGTATATCAGGGTGTTACAGTGAGGGGTGTGGGGTATATCAGGGTGTTACAGTGAGGGGTGTGGGGTATATCAGAGTGTTACAGTGAGGGGTGTGGGGTATATCAGGGTGTTACAGTGAGGGGTGTGGGGTATATCAGAGTGTTACAGTGAGGGGTGTGGGGTATATCAGGGTGTTACAGTGAGGGGTGTATGGTATATCAGGGTGTTATAGTGAGGGGTGTGGGGTATATCAGGGTGTTACGGTGAGGGGTGTGGGGTATATCAGGGTGTTACAGTGAGGGGTGTGGGGTATATCAAAGTCTCACAGTGAGGGATGTGTGGGGTATATCAGGGTGTTACAGTAAGGGGTGTGGGGTATATCAAAGTCTCACAGTGAGGGGTGTGTGGGGTATATCAGAGTGTTACGGTGAGGGGTGTGGGGTATATTTGGCTATTACAGGGATGGGTGTGGGGTATATCAGGGTGTTGCAGTGAGGGTTGTGGGGTATATTAGGGTGTTATGGTGAGGGGTGTGGGATATATCAGGGTGTTACAGGGAGGGTGTGGGTTATATCAGGGTGTTACAGTGAGGGGTGTGGGATATATCAGGATGTTACAGTGAGAGGTGTGGGGTATATCAGGGTGTCACAGTGAGGGGTGTGGGGTATATCAGAGTGTTACAGTGAGGGGTGCGAGGTATATCAGGATGTTACAGTGAGGGGTGTGGGGTATATCAGAGTGTTACAGTGAGGGGTGTGGGGTATATCAGGATGTTACAGTGAGGGGTGTGGGGGGTATATCAAAGTGTTACAGTGAGGGGTGTGTGGTAAATCAGGGTGTTACAGTGAGGGATGTGGGGTATATCAGAGTGTTACAGTGAGGAGTTTGGGGTATATCAGGGTGTTACAGTGAGGGGTGTGGGGTGTATCAGAGTGTTACAGTGAGGGGTGTGGGGTATATCAGGGTGTTACAGTGAGGGGTGTGGGGTATATCAGAGTGTTACAGTGAGGGGTGTGGGGTATATCAGGGTGTTACAGTGAGGGGTGTGTGGGGTATATCAGTGTGTTACCATGAGGGGTGTGTGCGGTATATCAGGGTGTTACAGTGAGGGGTGTGGGATATATCAGGGTGTTACAGGGAGGGTGTGGGTTATATCAGGGTGTTACAGTGAGGGGTGTGGGATATATCAGGATGTTACAGTGAGAGGTGTGGGGTATATCAGGGTGTCACAGTGAGGGGTGTGGGGTATATCAGAGTGTTACAGTGAGGGGTGCGAGGTTTATCAGGATGTTACAGTGAGGGGTGTGGGGTATATCACAGTGTTACAGTGAGGGGTGTGGGGTATATCAGGATGTTACAGTGAGGGGTGTGGGGGGTATATCAGAGTGTTACAGTTAAGTGTGTGGGGTGTATCAGTGTGTTACAGTGAGGGGTGTGGGGTATATCAGGGTGTTACGGTGAGGGGTGTGGGATATAAGAGGGTATTATGGTGAGGGGTGTGGGGTGTATCAGAGTGTTACAGTGAGAAGTATATCAGAGTGTTACAGTGAGGGGTGTGGGGTATATCTGGGTGTTACAGTGAGGGGTGTTGGGTATATCAGAGTGTTACGGTGAGGGGTGTGGGGTATATCAGGGTGTTACAGTGAGGGGTGTGGGGTATATCAGGGTGTTACGGTGAGGGGTGTGGGGTATATCAGGGTGTTACGGTGAGGGATGTGGGGTATATCAGGGTGTTACAGTGAGGGGTGTTGGGTATATCAGGGTGTTACTGTGAGGGGTGTTGGGTATATCAGGGTGTTACAGTGAGGGGTGTGGGGTATATCAGGGTGTTACAGTGAGGGGTGTGTGGGGTATATCAGAGTGTTACAGTGAGGGGTGTGGGGTATATTAGGGTATTACAGGGAGGGGTGTGGGGTATATCAGGGTGTTACAGTGAGGGTTGTGGGGTGTATCAGAGTGTTACAGTGAGAAGTATATCACAGTGTTACAGTGAGGGGTTTGGGGTATATTAGGCTATTACAGGGAGGGGTGTGGGGTATATCAGGGTGTTACAGTGAGGGTTGTGGGGTATATCAGAGTGTTACAGTGAGAAGTATATCAGAGTGTTACAGTGAGGGGTGTGGGGTATATTAGGGTGTTATGGTGAGGGGTGTGGGATATATCAGGGTGTTACAGGGTGGGTGTGGGATATATCAGGGTGTTACAGTGAGGGGTGTGGGGTATATCAGGATGTTACAGTGAGGGGTGTGGGGTATATCAGGGTGTTACAGTGAGGGATGTGGGGTATATCAGAGTGTTACAGTGAGGAGTTTGGGGTATATCAGGGTGTTACAGTGAGGGGTGTGGGGTGTATCAGAGTGTTACAGTGAGGGGTGTGGGGTGTATCAGAGTGTTACAGTGAGGGGTGTGGGGTATATCAGAGTGTTACAGTGAGGGGTGTGGGGTATATCAGGGTGTTACAGTGAGGGGTGTGGGGTATATCAGAGTGTTACAGTGAGGGGTGTGGGGTATTTCAGAGTGTTACAGTGAGGGGTGTGGGGTATATCAGGGTGTTACAGTGAGGGGTGTATGGTATATCAGGATGTTATAGTGAGGGGTGTGGGGTATATCAGGGTGTTACGGTGAGGGGTGTGGGGTATATCAGGGTATTACAGTGAGGGGTGTGGGGTATATCAAAGTCTCACAGTGAGGGGTGTGTGGGGTATATCAGGGTGTTACAGTGAGGGGTGTGGGGTATATCAAAGTCTCACAGTGAGGGGTGTGTGGGGTATATCAGAGTGTTACGGTGAGGGGTGTGGGGTATATTTGGCTATTACAGGGATGGGTGTGGGGTATATCAGGGTGTTGCAGTGAGGGTTGTGGGGTATATTAGGGTGTTATGGTGAGGGGTGTGGGATATATCAGGGTGTTACAGGGAGGGTGTGGGTTATATCAGGGTGTTACAGTGAGGGGTGTGGGATATATCAGGATGTTACAGTGAGAGGTGTGGGGTATATCAGGATGTTACAGTGAGGGGTGTGGGGGGTATATCAGAGTGTTACAGTGAGGTGTGTGGGGTGTATCAGTGTGTTACAGTGAGGGGTGTGGCGTATATTAGGGTATTACAGGGAGGGGTGTGGGGCATATCAGGGTGTTACAGTGAGGGGTGTGGGGTATATCAGGGTGTTACAGGGTGGGTGTGGGATATATCAGGGTGTTACAGTGAGGGGTGTGGGGTATATCAGGATGTTACAGTGAGGGGTGTGGGATATATCAGGGTGTTACAGGGTGGGTGTGGGATATATCAGGGTGTTACAGTGAGGGGTGTGGGGTATATCAGGATGTTACAGTGAGGGGTGTGGGGTATATCAGGGTGTTACAGGGTGGGTGTGGGATATATCAGGGTGTTACAGTGAGGGGTGTGGGGTATATCAGGATGTTACAGTGAGGGGTGTGGGATATATCAGGGTGTTACAGGGTGGGTGTGGGATATATCAGGGTGTTACAGTGAGGGGTGTGGGGTATATCAGGATGTTACAGTGAGGGGTGTGGGGTATATCAGGGTGTTACAGTGAGGGATGTGGGGTATATCAGAGTGTTACAGTGAGGCGTTTGGGGTATATCAGGGAGTTACAGTGAGGGGTGTGGGGTGTATCAGAGTGTTACAGTGAGGGGTGTGGGGTACATCAGGGTGTTACAGTGAGGGGTGTGGGGTATATCAGAGTGTTACAGTGAGGGGTGTGGGGTATATCAGGGTGTTACAGTGAGGGGTGTGGGGTATATCAGAGTGTTACAGTGAGGGGTGTGGGGTATATCAGGGTGTTACAGTGAGGGGTCTGGGGTATATCAGAGTGTTACAGTGAGGGGTGTGTGGGGTATATCAGAGTGTTACAGTGAGGGGTGTGGGGTATATCAGAGTGTTACAGTGAGGGGTGTGGGGTATATCAGGGTGTTACAGTGAGGGGTGTGGGGTATATCAGAGTATTACGGTGAGGGGTGTGGGGTATATCAGGGTTGTTACGGTGAGGGGTGTGGGATATATCAGCGTGTTACGGTGAGGGGTATGGGGTATATGAAGGTATTACGGTGAGGGGTGTGGGGTATATCAGAGTGTTACAGTGAGGGGTGTGGGGTGTATCAGTGTGTTACAGTGAGGATTGTGGGGTGTATCAGGGTTTTACAGTGAGGGGTGTAGGGTATACCAAGGTGTTACAGTGAGGGGTGTGGGGTATATCAGGGTGTTACAGTGAGGGGTGTGGGGTATATCAGGGTGTTACAGTGAGGTTTGTGGGGTGTATCAGAGTGTTACAGTGAGAAGTATATCAGAGTGTTACAGTGAGGGGTGTGGGGTATATCAGGGTGTTACAGTGAGGGGCATGGGGTATATCAGAGTGTTACGGTGAGGGGTGTGGGGTGTATCAGGGTGTTACGGTGAGGGGTGTGGGGTATATCAGGGTGTTACGGTGAAGGGTGTGGGGTATATGAGGGTATTACGGTGAGGGGTGTGGGGTATATCAGAGTGTTACAGTGAGGGGTGTGGGGTGTATCAGCGTGTTACGTTGAGGGGTGTGGGGTGTATCAGAGTGTTACAGTGAGGGGTGTGGGGTATATCAGGATGTTACAGTGAGGGGTGTGGGGGGTATATCAGGGTGTTACAGTGAGGGGTGTTGGGTATATCAGGGTGTTACTGTAAGGGGTGTTGGGTATATCAGGGTGTTACAGTGAGGGGTGTGGGGTATATCAGGGTGTTACAGTGAGGGGTGTGTGGGGTATATCAGAGTGTTACAGTGAGGGGTGTGGGGTATATTAGGGTATTACAGGGAGGGGTGTGGGGTATATCAGGGTGTTACAGTGAGGGTTGTGGGGTGTATCAGAGTGTTACAGTGAGAAGTATATCACAGTGTTACAGTGAGGGGTGTGTGGTATATTAGGCTATTACAGGGAGGGGTGTGGGGTATATCAGGGTGTTACAGTGAGGGTTGTGGGGTGTATCAGAGTGTTACAGTGAGAAGTATATCAGAGTGTTACAGTGAGGGGTGTGGGGTATATTAGGGTGTTATGGTGAGGGGTGTGGGATATATCAGGGTGTTACAGGGTGGGTGTGGGATATATCAGGGTGTTACAGTGAGGGGTGTGGGGTATATCAGGATGTTACAGTGAGGGGTGTGGGGTATATCAGGGTGTTACAGTGAGGGATGTGGGGTATATCAGAGTGTTACAGTGAGGAGTTTGGGGTATATCAGGGTGTTACAGTGAGGGGTGTGGGGTGTATCAGAGTGTTACAGTGAGGGGTGTGGGGTATATCAGAGTGTTACAGTGAGGGGTGTGGGGTATATCAGGGTGTTACAGTGAGGGGTGTGGGGTATATCAGAGTATTACGGTGAGGGGTGTGGGGTATATCAGGGTTGTTACGGTGAGGGGTGTGGGATATATCAGCGTGTTACGGTGAGGGGTATGGGGTATATGAAGGTATTACGGTGAGGGGTGTGGGGTATATCAGAGTGTTACAGTGAGGGGTGTGGGGTGTATCAGTGTGTTACAGTGAGGGGTGTGGGGTGTATCAGGGTTTTACAGTGAGGGGTGTAGGGTATATCAAGGTGTTACAGTGAGGGGTGTGGGGTATATCAGGGTGTTACAGTGAGGGGTGTGGGGTATATCAGGGTGTTACAGTGAGGTTTGTGGGGTGTATCAGAGTGTTACAGTGAGAAGTATATCAGAGTGTTACAGTGAGGGGTGTGGGGTATATCAGGGTGTTACAGTGAGGGGCATGGGGTATATCAGAGTGTTACGGTGAGGGGTGTGGGGTGTATCAGGGTGTTACGGTGAGGGGTGTGGGGTATATCAGGGTGTTACGGTGAAGGGTGTGGGGTATATGAGGGTATTACGGTGAGGGGTGTGGGGTATATCAGAGTGTTACAGTGAGGGGTGTGGGGTGTATCAGCGTGTTACGTTGAGGGGTGTGGGGTGTATCAGAGTGTTACAGTGAGGGGTGTGGGGTATATCAGGATGTTACAGTGAGGGGTGTGGGGGGTATATCAGGGTGTTACAGTGAGGGGTGTTGGGTATATCAGGGTGTTACTGTAAGGGGTGTTGGGTATATCAGGGTGTTACAGTGAGGGGTGTGGGGTATATCAGGGTGTTACAGTGAGGGGTGTGTGGGGTATATCAGAGTGTTACAGTGAGGGGTGTGGGGTATATTAGGGTATTACAGGGAGGGGTGTGGGGTATATCAGGGTGTTACAGTGAGGGTTGTGGGGTGTATCAGAGTGTTACAGTGAGAAGTATATCACAGTGTTACAGTGAGGGGTGTGTGGTATATTAGGCTATTACAGGGAGGGGTGTGGGGTATATCAGGGTGTTACAGTGAGGGTTGTGGGGTGTATCAGAGTGTTACAGTGAGAAGTATATCAGAGTGTTACAGTGAGGGGTGTGGGGTATATTAGGGTGTTATGGTGAGGGGTGTGGGATATATCAGGGTGTTACAGGGTGGGTGTGGGATATATCAGGGTGTTACAGTGAGGGGTGTGGGGTATATCAGGATGTTACAGTGAGGGGTGTGGGGTATATCAGGGTGTTACAGTGAGGGATGTGGGGTATATCAGAGTGTTACAGTGAGGAGTTTGGGGTATATCAGGGTGTTACAGTGAGGGGTGTGGGGTGTATCAGAGTGTTACAGTGAGGGGTGTGGGGTATATCAGAGTGTTACAGTGAGGGGTGTGGGGTATATCAGTGTGTTACAGTGAGGGGTGTGGGGTATATCAGAGTATTACGGTGAGGGGTGTGGGGTATATCAGGGTTGTTACGGTGAGGGGTGTGGGATATATCAGCGTGTTACGGTGAGGGGTATGGGGTATATGAAGGTATTACGGTGAGGGGTGTGGGGTATATCAGAGTGTTACAGTGAGGGGTGTGGGGTGTATCAGTGTGTTACAGTGAGGGGTGTGGGGTGTATCAGGGTTTTACAGTGAGGGGTGTAGGGTATATCAAGGTGTTACAGTGAGGGGTGTGGGGTATATCAGGGTGTTACAGTGAGGGGTGTGGGGTATATCAGGGTGTTACAGTGAGGTTTGTGGGGTGTATCAGAGTGTTACAGTGAGAAGTATATCAGAGTGTTACAGTGAGGGGTGTGGGGTATATCAGGGTGTTACAGTGAGGGGCATGGGGTATATCAGAGTGTTACGGTGAGGGGTGTGGGGTGTATCAGGGTGTTACGGTGAGGGGTGTGGGGTATATCAGGGTGTTACGGTGAAGGGTGTGGGGTATATGAGGGTATTACGGTGAGGGGTGTGGGGTATATCAGAGTGTTACAGTGAGGGGTGTGGGGTGTATCAGCGTGTTACGTTGAGGGGTGTGGGGTGTATCAGAGTGTTACAGTGAGGGGTGTGGGGTATATCAGGATGTTACAGTGAGGGGTGTGGGGGGTATATCAGGGTGTTACAGTGAGGGGTGTTGGGTATATCAGGGTGTTACTGTGAGGGGTGTTGGGTATATCAGGGTGTTACAGTGAGGGGTGTGGGGTATATCAGGGTGTTACAGTGAGGGGTGTATGGGGTATATCAGAGTGTTACAGTGAGGGGTGTGGGGTATATTAGGGTATTACAGGGAGGGGTGTGGGGTATATCAGGGTGTTACAGTGAGGGTTGTGGGGTGTATCAGAGTGTTACAGTGAGAAGTATATCACAGTGTTACAGTGAGGGGTGTGGGGTATATTAGGCTATTACAGGGAGGGGTGTGGGGTATATCAGGGTGTTACAGTGAGGGTTGTGGGGTGTATCAGAGTGTTACAGTGAGAAGTATATCAGAGTGTTACAGTGAGGGGTGTGGGGTATATTAGGGTGTTATGGTGAGGGGTGTGGGATATATCAGGGTGTTACAGGGTGGGTGTGGGATATATCAGGGTGTTACAGTGAGGGGTGTGGGGTATATCAGGATGTTACAGTGAGGGGTGTGGGGTATATCAGGGTGTTACAGTGAGGGATGTGGGGTATATCAGAGTGTTACAGTGAGGAGTTTGGGGTATATCAGGGTGTTACAGTGAGGGGTGTGGGGTGTATCAGTGTGTTACAGTGAGGGGTGTGGGGTGTATCAGAGTGTTACAGTGAGGGTGTGGGGTATATCAGGGTGTTACAGTGAGGGGTGTGGGGTATATCAGAGTGTTACAGTGAGGGGTGTGGGGTATATCAGGGTGTTACAGTGAGGGGTGTGGGGTATATCAGAGTGTTACAGTGAGGGGTGTGGGGTATTTCAGAGTGTTACAGTGAGGGGTGTGGGGTATATCAGGGTGTTACAGTGAGGGGTGTATGGTATATCAGGGTGTTATAGTGAGGGGTGTGGGGTATATCAGGGTGTTACGGTGAGGGGTGTGGGGTATATCAGGGTATTACAGTGAGGGGTGTGGGGTATATCAAAGTCTCACAGTGAGGGGTGTGTGGGTATATCAGGGTGTTACAGTGAGGGGTGTGGGGTATATCAAAGTCTCACAGTGAGGGGTGTGTGGGGTATATCAGAGTGTTACGGTGAGGGGTGTGGGGTATATTTGGCTATTACAGGGATGGGTGTGGGGTATATCAGGGTGTTGCAGTGAGGGTTGTGGGGTATATTAGGGTGTTATGGTGAGGGGTGTTGGATATATCAGGGTGTTACAGGGAGGGTGTGGGTTATATCAGGGTGTTACAGTGAGGGGTGTGGGATATATCAGGATGTTACAGTGAGAGGTGTGGGGTATATCAGGATGTTACAGTGAGGGGTGTGGGGGGTATATCAGAGTGTTACAGTGAGGTGTGTGGGGTGTATCAGTGTGTTACAGTGAGGGGTGTGGCGTATATTAGGGTATTACAGGGAAGGGTGTGGGGCATATCAGGGTGTTACAGTGAGGGTTGTGGGGTGTATCAGAGTGTTACAGTGAGAAGTATATCAGAGTGTTACAGTGAGGGGTGTGGGGTATATCAGGATGTTACAGTGAGGGGTGTGGGGTATATCAGGGTGTTACAGTGAGGGATGTGGGGTATATCAGAGTGTTACAGTGAGGAGTTTGGGGTATGTCAGGGAGTTACAGTGAGGGGTGTGGGGTGTATCAGAGTGTTACAGTGAGGGGTGTGGGGTATATCAGGGTGTTACAGTGAGGGGTGTGGGGTATATCAGAGTGTTACAGTGAGGGGTGTGGGGTATATCAGGGTGTTACAGTGAGGGGTGTGGGGTATATCAGAGTGTTACAGTGAGGGGTGTGGGGTATATCAGGGTGTTACAGTGAGGGGTGTGGGGTATATCAGAGTGTTACAGTGAGGGGTGTGTGGGGTATATCAGAGTGTTACAGTGAGGGGTGTGGGGTATATCAGGGTGTTACAGTGAGGGGTGTGGGGTATATCAGAGTATTACGGTGAGGGGTGTGGGGTATATCAGGGTTGTTACGGTGAGGGGTGTGGGATATATCAGCGTGTTACGGTGAGGGGTATGGGGTATATGAAGGTATTACGGTGAGGGGTGTGGGGTATATCAGAGTGTTACAGTGAGGGGTGTGGGGTGTATCATTGTGTTACAGTGAGGGGTGTGGGGTGTATCAGGGTTTTACAGTGAGGGGAGTAGGGTATATCAAGGTGTTACAGTGAGGGGTGTGGGGTATATCAGGGTGTTACAGTGAGGGGTGTGGGGTATATCAGGGTGTTACAGTGAGGTTTGTGGGGTGTATCACAGTGTTACAGTGAGAAGTATATCAGAGTGTTACAGTGAGGGGTGTGGGGTATATCAGGGTGTTACAGTGAGGGGCATGGGGTATATCAGAGTGTTACGGTGAGGGGTGTGGGGTGTATCAGGGTGTTACGGTGAGGGGTGTGGGGTATATCAGGGTGTTACGGTGAAGGGTGTGGGGTATATGAGGGTATTACGGTGAGGGGTGTGGGGTATATCAGAGTGTTACAGTGAGGGGTGTGGGGTGTATCAGCGTGTTACGTTGAGGGGTGTGGGGTGTATCAGAGTGTTACAGTGAGGGGTGTGGGGTGTATCAGAGTGTTACAGTGAGGGGTGTGGGGTATATCAGGGTGTTACAGTGAGGGGTGTGGGGTATATCAGAGTGTTACAGTGAGGGGTGTGGGGTGCATCAGTGTGTTACAGTGAGGGGTGTGGGGTGTATCAGTGTGTTACAGTGAGGGGTGTGGGGTGTATCAGAGTGTTACAGTGAGGGGTGTGGGGTATATCAGGGTGTTACAGTGAGGGGTGTGGGGTATATCAGGGTGTTACAGTGAGGGGTGTATGGTATATCAGGGTGTTATAGTGAGTGGTGTGGGGTATATCAGAGTGTTACAGTGAGGGGTGTGGGTTGTATCAGGGTGTTACAGTGAGGGGTGTGGGGTATATCAGAGTGTTACAGTGAGGGGTGAGGGGTATATTTGGCTATTACAGGGATGGGTGTGGGGTATATCAGGGTGTTACAGTGAGGGTTGTGGGGTATATTAGGGTGTTATGGTGAGGGGTGTGGGGTATATCAGGGTGTTACAGTGAGGGATGTGGGGTATATCAGAGTGTTACAGTGAGGAGTTTGGGCTATATCAGGGTGTTACAGTGAGGGGTGTGGGGTGTATCAGAGTGTTACAGTGAGGGGTGTGGGGTATATCAGGGTGTTACAGTGAGGGGTCTGGGGTATATCAGAGTGTTACAGTGAGGGGTGTGTGGGGTATATCAGGGTGTTACAGTGAGGGGTGTATGGTATATCAGGGTGTTATAGTGAGGGGTGTGGGGTATATCAGGGTGTTACGGTGAGGGGTGTGGGGTATATTAGGGTATTACAGGGAGGGGTGTGGGGTATATCAGGGTGTTACAGTGAGGGTTGTGGGGTGTATCAGAGTGTTACAGTGAGAAGTATATCAGAGTGTTACAGTGAGGGGTGTGGGGTATATTAGGGTGTTATGGTGAGGGGTGTGGGATATATTAGGGTGTTACAGGGTGGGTGTGGGAAATATCAGGGCGTTACAGTGAGGGGTGTGGGGTATATCAGGATGTTACAGTGAGGGGTGTGGGGTATATCAGGGTGTTACAGTGAGGGATGTGGGGTATATCAGAGTGTTACAGTGAGGAGTTTGGGGTATATCAGGGTGTTACAGTGAGGGGTGTGGGGTGTATCAGAGTGTTACAGTGAGGGGTGTGGGGTATATCAGGGTGTTACAGTGAGGGGTGTGGGGTATATCAGAGTGTTACAGTGAGGGGTGTGGGGTATATCAGGGTGTTACAGTGAGGGGTGTATGGTATATCAGGGTGTTATAGTGAGGGGTGTGGGGTATATCAGGGTGTTACGGTGAGGGGTGTGGGGTATATCAGGGTGTTACAGTGAGGGGTGTGGGGTATATCAAAGTCTCACAGTGAGGGGTGTGTGGGGTATATCAGGGTGTTACAGTAAGGGGTGTGGGGTATATCAAAGTCTCACAGTGAGGGGTGTGTGGGGTATCTCAGAGTGTTACGGTGAGGGGTGTGGGGTATATTTGGCTATTACAGGGATGGGTGTGGGGTATATCAGGGTGTTGCAGTGAGGGTTGTGGGGTATATTAGGGTGTTATGGTGAGGGGTGTGGGATATATCAGGGTGTTACAGGGAGGGTGTGGGTTATATCAGGGTGTTACAGTGAGGGGTGTGGGATATATCAGGATGTTACAGTGAGAGGTGTGGGGTATATCAGGGTGTCACAGTGAGGGGTGTGGGGTATATCAGAGTGTTACAGTGAGGGGTGCGAGGTATATCAGGATGTTACAGTGAGGGGTGTGGGGTATATCAGAGTGTTACAGTGAGGGGTGTGGGGTATATCAGGATGTTACAGTGAGGGGTGTGGGAGGTATATCAGAGTGTTACAGTGAGGTGTGTGGGGTATATCAGAGTGTTACAGTGAGGGGTGTGGGGTATATCAGGGTGTTACAGTGAGGGATGTGGGGTATATCAGAGTGTTACAGTGAGGAGTTTGGGGTATACCAGGGTGTTACAGTGAGGGGTGTGGGGTGTATCAGAGTGTTACAGTGAGGGGTGTGGGGTATATCAGGGTGTTACAGTGAGGGGTGTGGGGTATATCAGTGTGTTACAGTGAGGGGTGTGGGGTATATCAGGGTGTTACAGTGAGGGGTGTGTGGGGTATATCAGTGTGTTACCATGAGGGGTGTGTGCGGTATATCAGGGTGTTACAGTGAGGGGTGTGGGATATATCAGGGTGTTACAGGGAGGGTGTGGGTTATATCAGGGTGTTACAGTGAGGGGTGTGGGATATATCAGGATGTTACAGTGAGAGGTGTGGGGTATATCAGGGTGTCACAGTGAGGGGTGTGGGGTATATCAGAGTGTTACAGTGAGGGGTGCGAGGTATATCAGGATGTTACAGTGAGGGGTGTGGGGTATATCAGAGTGTTACAGTGAGGGGTGTGGGGTATATCAGGGTGTTACAGTGAGGGATGTGGGGTATATCAGAGTGTTACAGTGAGGAGTTTGGGGTATATCAGGGTGTTACAGTGAGGGGTGTGGCGTATATTAGGGTATTACAAGGAGGGGTGTGGGGCATATCAGGGTGTTACAGTGAGGGTTGTGGGGTGTTCAGAGTGTTACAGTGAGAAATATATCAGAGTGTTACAGTGAGGGGTGTGGGGTATATCTGGGTGTTACAGTGAGGGGTGTGGGGTATATCAGAGTGTTACGGTGAGGGGTGTGGGGTATATCAGGGTGTTACAGTGAGGGGTGTGGGGTATATCAGGGTGTTACGGTGAGGGGTGTGGGGTATATCAGGGTGTTACGGTGAGGGATGTGGGGTATATCAGGGTGTTACAGTGAGGGGTGTTGGGTCTATCAGGGTGTTACTGTGAGGGGTGTTGGGTATATCAGGGTGTTACAGTGAGGGGTGTGGGGTATATCAGGGTGTTACAGTGAGGGGTGTGTGGGGTATATCAGAGTGTTACAGTGAGGGGTGTGGGGTATATTAGGGTATTACAGGGAGGGGTGTGGGGTATATCAGGGTGTTACAGTGAGGGTTGTGGGGTGTATCAGAGTGTTACAGTGAGAAGTATATCAGAGTGTTACAGTGAGGGGTGTGGGGTATATTAGGGTGTTATGGTGAGGGGTGTGGGATATATCAGGGTGTTACAGGGTGGGTGTGAGATATATCAGGGTGTTACAGTGAGGGGTGTGGGGTATATCAGGATGTTACAGTGAGGGGTGTGGGGTATATCAGGGTGTTACAGTGAGGGATGTGGTGTATATCAGAGTGTTACAGTGAGGAGTTTGGGGTATATCAGGGTGTTACAGTGAGGGGTGTGGGGTGTATCAGAGTGTTACAGTGAGGGGTGTGGGGTATATCAGGGTGTTACAGTGAGAGGTGTGGGGTATATCAGAGTGTTACAGTGAGGGGTGTGGGGTATATCAGGGTGTTACAGTGAGGGGTGTGGGGTATATCAGAGTGTTACAGTGAGGGGTGTGGGGTATATCAGGGTGTTACAGTGAGGGGTGTGGGGTATATCAGAGTGTTACAGTGAGGGGTGTGGGGCATATCAGGGTGTTACAGTGAGGGGTGTATGGTATATCAGGGTGTTATAGTGAGGGGTGTGGGGTATATCAGGGTGTTACGGTGAGGGGTGTGAGATATATCAGGGTGTTACAGTGAGGGGTGTGGGGTATATCAAAGTCTCACAGTGAGGGGTGTGTGGGGTATATCAGGGTGTTACAGTGAGGGGTGTGGGGTATATCAAAGTCTCACAGTGAGGGGTGTGTGGGGTATATCAGAGTGTTACGGTGAGGGGTGTGGGGTATATTTGGCTATTACAGGGATGGGTGTGGGGTATATCAGGGTGTTGCAGTGAGGGTTGTGGGGTATATTAGGGTGTTATGGTGAGGGGTGTGGGATATATCAGGGTGTTACAGGGAGGGTGTGGGTTATATCAGGGTGTTACAGTGAGCGGTCTGAGATATATCAGGATGTTACAGTGAGAGGTGTGGGGTATATCAGGATGTTACAGTGAGGGGTGTGGGGGGTATATCAGAGTGTTACAGTGAGGTGTGTGGGGTGTATCAGTGTGTTACAGTGAGGGGTGTGGCGTATATTAGGGTATTACAGGGAGGGGTGTGGGGTATATCAGGGTGTTACAGTGAGGGTTGTGGGGTGTATCAGAGTGTTACAGTGAGGGGTGTGGGGTATATCTGGGTGTTACAGTGAGGGGTGTGGGGTATATCAGGGTGTTACAGTGAGGGGTGTATGGTATATCAGGGTGTTATAGTGAGTGGTGTGGGGTATATCAGAGTGTTACAGTGAGGGGTGTGGGGTGTATCAGGGTGTTACAGTGAGGGGTGTGGGGTATATCAGAGTGTTACAGTGAGGGGTGTGGGGTATATTTGGCTATTACAGGGATGGGTGTGGGGTATATCAGGGTGTTACAGTGAGGGTTGTGGGGTATATTAGGGTGTTATGGTGAGGTGTGTGGGATATATCAGGGTGTTACAGTGAGGGTGTGGGATATATCAGGATGTTACAGTGAGGGGTGTGGGGTATATCAGGATGTTACAGTGAGGGGTGTGGGGGGTATATCAGAGTGTTACAGTGAGGGGTGTATCAGGGTTTTACAGTGAGGGGTGTGGGGTATATCTGGGTGTTACAGTGAGGGGTGTGGGGTATATCAGAGTGTTACGGTGAGGGGTGTGGGGTATATCAGGGTGTTACAGTGAGGGGTGTGGGGTATATCAGGGTGTTACGGTGAGGGGTGTGGGATATAAGAGGGTATTATGGTGAGGGGTGTGGGGTATATCAGAGTGTTACAGTGAGGGGTGTGGGGTATATCAGGGTGTTACGGTGAGGGGTGTGGGATATAAGAGGGTATTATGGTGAGGGGTGTGGGTTATATCAGAGTGTTACAGTGAGGGGTGTGGGGTGTATCAGAGTGTTACAGTGAGGGGTGTGGGGTATATCAGGGTGTTACAGTGAGGGGTGTGGGGTATATCAGAGTGTTACAGTGAGGGGTGTGGGGTATATCAGGGTGTTACAGTGAGGGGTGTATGGTATATCAGGGTGTTATAGTGAGGGGTGTGGGGTATATCAGGGTGTTACGGTGAGGGGTGTGGGGTATATCAGGGTGTTACAGTGAGGGGTGTGGGGTATATCAAAGTCTCACAGTGAGGGGTGTGTGGGGTATATCAGGCTGTTACAGTGAGGGGTGTGGGGTATATCAAAGTCTCACAGTGAGGGGTGTGTGGGGTATATCAGAGTGTTACGGTGAGGGGTGTGGGGTATATTTGGCTATTACAGGGATGGGTGTGGGGTATATCAGGGTGTTGCAGTGAGGGTTGTGGGGTATATTAGGGTGTTATGGTGAGGGGTGTGGGATATATCAGGGTGTTACAGGGAGGGTGTGGGTTATATCAGGGTGTTACAGTGAGGGGTGTGGGATATATCAGGATGTTACAGTGAGAGGTGTGGGGTATATCAGGGTGTCACAGTGAGGGGTGTGGGGTATATCAGAGTGTTACAGCGAGGGGTGCGAGGTATATCAGGATGTTACAGTGAGGGGTGTGGGGGGTATATCAGAGTGTTACAGTGAGGTGTGTGGGGTTTATCAGTGTGTTACAGTGAGGGGTGTGGGGTATATCAGGGTGTTACGGTGAGGGGTGTGGGATATAAGAGGGTATTATGGTGAGGGGTGTGGGGTGTATCAGAGTGTTACAGTGAGAAGTATATCAGAGTGTTACAGTGAGGGGTGTGGGGTATATCTGGGTGTTACAGTGAGGGGTGTTGGGTATATCAGAGTGTTACGGTGAGTGGTGTGGGGTATATCAGGGTGTTACAGTGAGGGGTGTGGGGTATATCAGGGTGTTACGGTGAGGGGTGTGGGGTATATCAGGGTGTTACGGTGAGGGATGTGGGGTATATCAGGGTGTTACAGTGAGGGGTGTTGGGTATATCAGGGTGTTACTGTGAGGGGTGTTGGGTATATCAGGGTGTTACAGTGAGGGGTGTGGGGTATATCAGGGTGTTACAGTGAGGGGTGTGTGGGGTATATCAGAGTGTTACAGTGAGGGGTGTGGGGTATATTAGGGTATTACAGGGAGGGGTGTGGGGTATATCAGGGTGTTACAGTGAGGGTTGTGGGGTGTATCAGAGTGTTACAGTGAGAAGTATATCAGAGTGTTACAGTGAGGGGTGTGGGGTATATTAGGGCATTACAGGGAGGGGTGTGGGGTATTTCAGGGTGTTACAGTGAGGGTTGTGGGGTGTATCAGAGTGTTACAGTGAGAAGTATATCAGAGTGTTACAGTGAGGGGTGTGGGGTATATTAGGGTGTTACGGTGAGGGGTGTGGGATATATCAGGGTGTTACAGGGTGGGTGTGGGAAATATCAGGGTGTTACAGTGAGGGGTGTGGGGTATATCAGGATGTTACAGTGAGGGGTGTGGGGTATATCAGGGTGTTACAGTGAGGGATGTGGGGTATATCAGAGTGTTACAGTGAGGAGTTTGGGGTATATCAGGGTGTTACAGTGAGGGGTGTGGGGTGTATCAGAGTGTTACAGTGAGGGGTGTGGGGTATATCAGGGTGTTACAGTGAGGGGTGTGGGGTATATCAGAGTGTTACAGTGAGGGGTGTGGGGTATATCAGGGTGTTACAGTGAGGGGTGTATGGTATATCAGGGTGTTATAGTGAGGGGTGTGGGGTATATCAGGGTGTTACGGTGAGGGGTGTGGGGTATATCAGGGTGTTACAGTGAGGGGTGTGGGGTATATCAAAGTCTCACAGTGAGGGGTGTGTGGGGTATATCAGGGTGTTACAGTAAGGGGTGTGGGCTATATCAAAGTCTCACAGTGAGGGGTGTGTGGGGTATCTCAGAGTGTTACGGTGAGGGGTGTGGGGTATATTTGGCTATTACAGGGATGGGTGTGGGGTATATCAGGGTGTTGCAGTGAGGGTTGTGGGGTATATTAGGGTGTTATGGTGAGGGGTGTGGGATATATCAGGGTGTTACAGGGAGGGTGTGGGTTATATCAGGGTGTTACAGTGAGGGGTGTGGGATATATCAGGATGTTACAGTGAGAGGTGTGGGGTATATCAGGGTGTCACAGTGAGGGGTGTGGGGTATATCAGAGTGTTACAGTGAGGGGTGCGAGGTATATCAGGATGTTACAGTGAGGGGTGTGGGGTATATCAGAGTGTTACAGTGAGGGGTGTGGGGTATATCAGGATGTTACAGTGAGGGGTGTGGGAGGTATATCAGAGTGTTACAGTGAGGTGTGTGGGGTATATCAGAGTGTTACAGTGAGGGGTGTGGGGTATATCAGGGTGTTACAGTGAGGGATGTGGGGTATATCAGAGTGTTACAGTGAGGAGTTTGGGGTATACCAGGGTGTTACAGTGAGGGGTGTGGGGTGTATCAGAGTGTTACAGTGAGGGGTGTGGGGTATATCAGGGTGTTACAGTGAGGGGTGTGGGGTATATCAGTGTGTTACAGTGAGGGGTGTGGGGTATATCAGGGTGTTACAGTGAGGGGTGTGTGGGGTATATCAGTGTGTTACCATGAGGGGTGTGTGCGGTATATCAGGGTGTTACAGTGAGGGGTGTGGGATATATCAGGGTGTTACAGGGAGGGTGTGGGTTATATCAGGGTGTTACAGTGAGGGGTGTGGGATATATCAGGATGTTACAGTGAGAGGTGTGGGGTATATCAGGGTGTCACAGTGAGGGGTGTGGGGTATATCAGAGTGTTACAGTGAGGGGTGCGAGGTATATCAGGATGTTACAGTGAGGGGTGTGGGGTATATCAGAGAGTTACAGTGAGGGGTGTGGGGTAAATCAGGATGTTACAGTGAGGGGTGTGGGGGGTATATCAGAGTGTTACAGTGAGGTGTGTGGGGTATATCAGGGTGTTACAGTGAGGGATGTGGGGTATATCAGAGTGTTACAGTGAGGAGTTTGGGGTATATCAGGGTGTTACAGTGAGGGGTGTGGCGTATATTAGGGTATTACAAGGAGGGGTGTGGGGCATATCAGGGTGTTACAGTGAGGGTTGTGGGGTGTTCAGAGTGTTACAGTGAGAAGTATATCAGAGTGTTACAGTGAGGGGTGTGGGGTATATCTGGGTGTTACAGTGAGGGGTGTTGGGTATATCAGAGTGTTACGGTGAGGGGTGTGGGGTATATCAGGGTGTTACAGTGAGGGGTGTGGGGTATATCAGGGTGTTACGGTGAGGGGTGTGGGGTATATCAGGGTGTTACGGTGAGGGATGTGGGGTATATCAGGGTGTTACAGTGAGGGGTGTTGGGTCTATCAGGGTGTTACTGTGAGGGGTGTTGGGTATATCAGGGTGTTACAGTGAGGGGTGTGGGGTATATCAGGGTGTTACAGTGAGGGGTGTGTGGGGTATATCAGAGTGTTACAGTGAGGGGTGTGGGGTATATTAGGGTATTACAGGGAGGGGTGTGGGGTATATCAGGGTGTTACAGTGAGGGTTGTGGGGTGTATCAGAGTGTTACAGTGAGAAGTATATCAGAGTGTTACAGTGAGGGGTGTGGGGTATATTAGGGTATTACAGGGAGGGGTGTGGGGTATATCAGGGTGTTACAGTGAGGGGTGTGGGATATATCAGGGTGTTACAGGGTGGGTGTGGGATATATCAGGGTGTTACAGTGAGGGGTGTGGGGTATATCAGGATGTTACAGTGAGGGGTGTGGGGTATATCAGGGTGTTACAGTGAGGGATGTGGGGTATATCAGAGTGCTACAGTGAGGAGTTTGGGGTATATCAGGGTGTTACAGTGAGGGGTGTGGGGTGTATCAGAGTGTTACAGTGAGGGGTGTGGGGTATATCAGGGTGTTACAGTGAGAGGTGTGGGGTATATCAGAGTGTTACAGTGAGGGGTGTGGGGTATATCAGGGTGTTACAGTGAGGGGTGTGGGGTATATCAGAGTGTTACAGTGAGGGGTGTGGGGTATATCAGGGTGTTACAGTGAGGGGTGTGGGGTATATCAGAGTGTTACAGTGAGGGGTGTGGGGTATATCAGGGTGTTACAGTGAGGGGTGTATGGTATATCAGGGTGTTATAGTGAGGGGTGTGGGGTATATCAGGGTGTTACGGTGAGGGGTGTGAGGTATATCAGGGTGTTACAGTGAGGGGTGTGGGGTATATCAAAGTCTCACAGTGAGGGGTGTGTGGGGTATATCAGGGTGTTACAGTGAGGGGTGTGGTGTATATCAAAGTCTCACAGTGAGGGGTGTGTGGGGTATATCAGAGTGTTACGGTGAGGGGTGTGGGGTATATTTGGCTATTACAGGGATGGGTGTGGGGTATATCAGGGTGTTGCAGTGAGGGTTGTGGGGTATATTAGGGTGTTATGGTGAGGGGTGTGGGATATATCAGGGTGTTACAGGGAGGGTGTGGGTTATATCAGGGTGTTACAGTGAGCGGTCTGAGATATATCAGGATGTTACAGTGAGAGGTGTGGGGTATATCAGGATGTTACAGTGAGGGGTGTGGGGGGTATATCAGAGTGTTACAGTGAGGTGTGTGGGGTGTATCAGTGTGTTACAGTGAGGGGTGTGGCGTATATTAGGGTATTACAGGGAGGGGTGTGGGGCATATCAGGGTGTTACAGTGAGGGTTGTGGGGTGTATCAGAGTGTTACAGTGAGAAGTATATCAGAGTGTTACAGTGAGGGGTGTGGGGTATATCTGGGTGTTACAGTGAGGGGTGTTGGGTATATCAGAGTGTTACGGTGAGGGGTGTGGGGTATATCAGGGTGTTACAGTGAGGGGTGTGGGGTATATCAGGGTGTTACGGTGAGGGGTGTGGGGTATATCAGGGTGTTACGGTGAGGGATGTGGGGTATATCAGGGTGTTACAGTGAGGGGTGTTGGGTATATCAGGGTGTTACTGTGAGGGGTGTTGGGTATATCAGGGTGTTACAGTGAGGGGTGTGGGGTATATCAGGGTGTTACAGTCAGGGGTGTGTGGGGTATATCAGAGTGTTACAGTGAGGGGTGTGGGGTATATTAGGGTATTACAGGGAGGGGTGTGGGGTATATCAGGGTGTTACAGTGAGGGTTGTGGGGTGTATCAGAATGTTACAGTGAGAAGTATATCAGAGTGTTACAGTGAGGGGTGTGGGGTATATTAGGGTATTACAGGGAGGGGTGAGGGGTATATCAGGGTGTTACAGTGAGGGTTGTGGGGTGTATCAGAGTGTTACAGTGAGAAGTATATCAGAGTGTTACAGTGAGGGGTGTGGGGTATATTAGGGTGTTATGGTGAGGGGTGTGGGATATATCAGGGTGTTACAGGGTGGGTGTGGGATATATCAGGGTGTTACAGTGAGGGGTGTGGGGTATATCAGGATGTTACAGTGAGGGGTGTGGGGTATATCAGGGTGTTACAGTGAGGGATGTGGGGTATATCAGGGTGTTACAGTGAGGGGTGTGGGGTATATCAGGGTGTTACAGTGAGGGGTGTGGGGTGTATCAGGATGTTACAGTGAGGGGTGTGGGGTATATCAGAGTGTTACAGTGAGGGATGTGGGGTATATCAGAGTGTTACAGTGAGGAGTTTGGGGTATATCAGGGTGTTACAGTGAGGGGTGTGGGGTTTATCAGAGTGTTACAGTGAGGGGTGTGGGGTATATCAGGGAGTTACAGTGAGGGGTGTGGGGTATATCAGAGTGTTACAGTGAGGGGTGTGGGGTATATCAGGGTGTTACAGTGAGGGGTGTGGGGTATATCAGAGTGTTACAGTGAGGGGTGTGGGGTATATCAGGGTGTTACAGTGAGGGGTGTGGGGTACATCAGAGTGTTACAGTGAGGGGTGTGGGGTATATCAGGGTGTTACAGTGAGGGGTGTTGGGTATATCAGAGTGTTACAGTGAGGGGTGTGGGGTATATCAGAGTGTTACAGTGAGGGGTGTGGGGTATATCAGGGTGTTACAGTGAGGGGTGTGGGGTATATCAGGGTGTTACAGTGAGGGGTGTATGGTATATCAGGGTGTTATAGTGAGGGGTGTGGGGTATATCAGGGTGTTACGGTGAGGGATGTGGGGTATATCAGGGTATTACAGTGAGGGGTGTGGGGTATATCAAAGTCTCACAGTGAGGGGTGTGTGGGGTATATCAGGGTGTTACAGTGAGGGGTGTGGGGTATATCAAAGTCTCACAGTGAGGGGTGTGTGGGGTATATCAGAGTGTTACGGTGAGGGGTGTGGGGTATATTTGGCTATTACAGGGATGGGTGTGGGGTATATCAGGGTGTTACAGTGAGGGGTGTGGGGTATATCAAAGTCTCACAGTGAGGGGTGTTTGGGGTATATCAGGGTGTTACAGTGAGGGGTGTGGGGTATATCAAAGTCTCACAGTGAGGGGTGTGTGGGGTATATCAGAGTGTTACGGTGAGGGGTGTGGGGTATATTTGGATATTACCGGGATGGGTGTGGGGTATATCAGGGTGTTGCAGTGAGGGTTGTGGGGTATATTAGGGTGTTATGGTGAGGGGTGTGGGATATATCAGGGTGTTACAGGGAGGGTGTGGGTTATATCAGGGTGTTACAGTGAGGGGTGTGGGATATATCAGGATGTTACAGTGAGAGGTGTGGGGTATATCAGGATGTTACAGTGAGGGGTGTGGGGGGTATATCAGAGTGTTACAGTGAGGTGTGTGTGGTGTATCAGAGTGTGACAGTGAGGGGTGTGGGGTATATCAGGGTGTTACAGTGAGGGGTGTGTGGGGTATATCAGTGTGTTACCATGAGGGGTGTGTGCGGTATATCAGGGTGTTACAGTGAGGGGTGTGGGGTATATCAGAGTGTTACAGTGAGGGGTGTGGGGTATATCATGGTGTTACAGTGAGGGGTGTGGGGTGTATCAGAGTGTTACAGTGAGGGGTGTGGGTATATCAGGGTGTTACAGTGAGGGGTGTGGGGTATATCAGAGTGTTACAGTGAGGGGTGTGGGGTATATCAGGGTGTTACAGTGAGGGGTGTGTGGGGTATATCAGTGTGTTACCATGAGGGGTGTGTGCGGTATATCAGGGTGTTACAGTGAGGGGTGTGGAGTATATCAGAGTGTTACAGTGAGGGGTGTGGGTTATATCAGGGTGTTACAGTGAGAGGTGTGGGGTATATCAGAGTGTTACAGTGAGGGGTGTGGGGTATATCAGGGTGTTACAGTGAGGGGTGTGGGGTATATCAGAGTGTTACAGTGAGGGGTGTGGGGTATATCAGGGTGTTACAGTGAGGTGTGTGGGGTATATCAGAGTGTTACGGTGAGGGGTGTGGGGTATATCAGGGTGTTACAGTGAGGGGTGTGGGGTATATCAGTGTGTTACAGTGAGGGGTGTGGGGTATATCAGGGTGTTACAGTGAGGGGTGTGTGGGGTATATCAGTGTGTTACCATGAGGGGTGTGTGCGGTATATCAGGGTGTTACAGTGAGGGGTGTGGGATATATCAGGGTGTTACAGGGAGGGTGTGGGTTATATCAGGGTGTTACAGTGAGGGGTGTGGGATATATCAGGATGTTACAGTGAGAGGTGTGGGGTATATCAGGGTGTCACAGTGAGGGGTGTGGGGTATATCAGAGTGTTACAGTGAGGGGTGCGAGGTATATCAGGATGTTACAGTGAGGGGTGTGGGGTATATCAGAGAGTTACAGTGAGGGGTGTGGGGTAAATCAGGATGTTACAGTGAGGGGTGTGGGGGGTATATCAGAGTGTTACAGTGAGGTGTGTGGGGTATATCAGGGTGTTACAGTGAGGGATGTGGGGTATATCAGAGTGTTACAGTGAGGAGTTTGGGGTATATCAGGGTGTTACAGTGAGGGGTGTGGCGTATATTAGGGTATTACAAGGAGGGGTGTGGGGCATATCAGGGTGTTACAGTGAGGGTTGTGGGGTGTTCAGAGTGTTACAGTGAGAAGTATATCAGAGTGTTACAGTGAGGGGTGTGGGGTATATCTGGGTGTTACAGTGAGGGGTGTTGGGTATATCAGAGTGTTACGGTGAGGGGTGTGGGGTATATCAGGGTGTTACAGTGAGGGGTGTGGGGTATATCAGGGTGTTACGGTGAGGGGTGTGGGGTATATCAGGGTGTTACGGTGAGGGATGTGGGGTATATCAGGGTGTTACAGTGAGGGGTGTTGGGTCTATCAGGGTGTTACTGTGAGGGGTGTTGGGTATATCAGGGTGTTACAGTGAGGGGTGTGGGGTATATCAGGGTGTTACAGTGAGGGGTGTGTGGGGTATATCAGAGTGTTACAGTGAGGGGTGTGGGGTATATTAGGGTATTACAGGGAGGGGTGTGGGGTATATCAGGGTGTTACAGTGAGGGTTGTGGGGTGTATCAGAGTGTTACAGTGAGAAGTATATCAGAGTGTTACAGTGAGGGGTGTGGGGTATATTAGGGTATTACAGGGAGGGGTGTGGGGTATATCAGGGTGTTACAGTGAGGGGTGTGGGATATAGCAGGGTGTTACAGGGTGGGTGTGGGATATATCAGGGTGTTACAGTGAGGGGTGTGGGGTATATCAGGATGTTACAGTGAGGGGTGTGGGGTATATCAGGGTGTTACAGTGAGGGATGTGGGGTATATCAGAGTGCTACAGTGAGGAGTTTGGGGTATATCAGGGTGTTACAGTGAGGGGTGTGGGGTGTATCAGAGTGTTACAGTGAGGGGTGTGGGGTATATCAGGGTGTTACAGTGAGAGGTGTGGGGTATATCAGAGTGTTACAGTGAGGGGTGTGGGGTATATCAGGGTGTTACAGTGAGGGGTGTGGGGTATATCAGAGTGTTACAGTGAGGGGTGTGGGGTATATCAGGGTGTTACAGTGAGGGGTGTGGGGTATATCAGAGTGTTACAGTGAGGGGTGTGGGGTATATCAGGGTGTTACAGTGAGGGGTGTATGGTATATCAGGGTGTTATAGTGAGGGGTGTGGGGTATATCAGGGTGTTACGGTGAGGGGTGTGAGGTATATCAGGGTGTTACAGTGAGGTGTGTGGGGTATATCAAAGTCTCACAGTGAGGGGTGTGTGGGGTATATCAGGGTGTTACAGTGAGGGGTGTGGTGTATATCAAAGTCTCACAGTGAGGGGTGTGTGGGGTATATCAGAGTGTTACGGTGAGGGGTGTGGGGTATATTTGGCTATTACAGGGATGGGTGTGGGGTATATCAGGGTGTTGCAGTGAGGGTTGTGGGGTATATTAGGGTGTTATGGTGAGGGGTGTGGGATATATCAGGGTGTTACAGGGAGGGTGTGGGTTATATCAGGGTGTTACAGTGAGCGGTCTGAGATATATCAGGATGTTACAGTGAGAGGTGTGGGGTATATCAGGATGTTACAGTGAGGGGTGTGGGGGGTATATCAGAGTGTTACAGTGAGGTGTGTGGGGTGTATCAGTGTGTTACAGTGAGGGGTGTGGCGTATATTAGGGTATTACAGGGAGGGGTGTGGGGCATATCAGGGTGTTACAGTGAGGGTTGTGGGGTGTATCAGAGTGTTACAGTGAGAAGTATATCAGAGTGTTACAGTGAGGGGTGTGGGGTATATCTGGGTGTTACAGTGAGGGGTGTTGGGTATATCAGAGTGTTACGGTGAGGGGTGTGGGGTATATCAGGGTGTTACAGTGAGGGGTGTGGGGTATATCAGGGTGTTACGGTGAGGGGTGTGGGGTATATCAGGGTGTTACGGTGAGGGATGTGGGGTATATCAGGGTGTTACAGTGAGGGGTGTTGGGTATATCAGGGTGTTACTGTGAGGGGTGTTGGGTATATCAGGGTGTTACAGTGAGGGGTGTGGGGTATATCAGGGTGTTACAGTCAGGGGTGTGTGGGGTATATCAGAGTGTTACAGTGAGGGGTGTGGGGTATATTAGGGTATTACAGGGAGGGGTGTGGGGTATATCAGGGTGTTACAGTGAGGGTTGTGGGGTGTATCAGAATGTTACAGTGAGAAGTATATCAGAGTGTTACAGTGAGGGGTGTGGGGTATATTAGGGTATTACAGGGAGGGGTGAGGGGTATATCAGGGTGTTACAGTGAGGGTTGTGGGGTGTATCAGAGTGTTACAGTGAGAAGTATATCAGAGTGTTACAGTGAGGGGTGTGGGGTATATTAGGGTGTTATGGTGAGGGGTGTGGGATATATCAGGGTGTTACAGGGTGGGTGTGGGATATATCAGGGTGTTACAGTGAGGGGTGTGGGGTATATCAGGATGTTACAGTGAGGGGTGTGGGGTATATCAGGGTGTTACAGTGAGGGATGTGGGGTATATCAGGGTGTTACAGTGAGGGGTGTGGGGTATATCAGGGTGTTACAGTGAGGGGTGTGGGGTGTATCAGGATGTTACAGTGAGGGGTGTGGGGTATATCAGAGTGTTACAGTGAGGGATGTGGGGTATATCAGAGTGTTACAGTGAGGAGTTTGGGGTATATCAGGGTGTTACAGTGAGGGGTGTGGGGTTTATCAGAGTGTTACAGTGAGGGGTGTGGGGTATATCAGGGAGTTACAGTGAGGGGTGTGGGGTATATCAGAGTGTTACAGTGAGGGGTGTGGGGTATATCAGGGTGTTACAGTGAGGGGTGTGGGGTATATCAGAGTGTTACAGTGAGGGGTGTGGGGTATATCAGGGTGTTACAGTGAGGGGTGTGGGGTACATCAGAGTGTTACAGTGAGGGGTGTGGGGTATATCAGGGTGTTACAGTGAGGGGTGTTGGGTATATCAGAGTGTTACAGTGAGGGGTGTGGGGTATATCAGAGTGTTACAGTGAGGGGTGTGGGGTATATCAGGGTGTTACAGTGAGGGGTGTGGGGTATATCAGGGTGTTACAGTGAGGGGTGTATGGTATATCAGGGTGTTATAGTGAGGGGTGTGGGGTATATCAGGGTGTTACGGTGAGGGATGTGGGGTATATCAGGGTATTACAGTGAGGGGTGTGGGGTATATCAAAGTCTCACAGTGAGGGGTGTGTGGGGTATATCAGGGTGTTACAGTGAGGGGTGTGGG